>NC_071331.1:13663110-13963110 GCF_010183535.1 Caenorhabditis remanei
GATCTAATTTAAAATTTAATTCCTGAAATAAACAACAAACAACCATGTCCTCTAGATAGTTACGAATTTATTAAAGAAGATAAAGGAATAAACGAATAAAAGATAAACTACAAAATAAAGAGAAATAGATAAAGATAAAATAAAAATATAGGCACAGAGAAACTACATTACAATAAAAGAATGAATTACATTTTAAGGAATAAACTAAACTAACTTAGTGTGAACATCTAGGAAAAATCTCTGTCTGGTTAAAGTGTGTGTCGCGATAAAAGTGTGTTTAAAAATGTCGGGTTAAGTGTGAGCGCTAGGCCTGCTGACCCGCGACTGCCGGAGCCTCGCTCCTCGCCTCCTCCTTGATGGAGGGGCGGAGACTCGGCACGTGTCTTTCTTCTTCTTGCCCAGAAGCTCCCGGCGTGTCACAATATTAATACATAGAATCCAGGATTCAGAATTCAGAATACCAGCTTCTCTCACTGCCACTTCACTCTCTCGCCAACATCTCGCGAGCTTGGGAAGAATTGTCAACGAAAAAGTATAGCTTCTGAATCTAATTGCGATTTGAATAAAACCAAAACTACTAGAAGAGAAAATGAGACATGAGAAATTCCACCAATTTCAAAACATAAGATTTGGAACAATAAAATATAAGTCTGTTTCACATGTAATTCATATTTGAGAATAAATTTACAGAACAGCTGAACGATGAAGACAAATGACAAAGAAATTAAAAAATTATGCGATGATAGCAGTTGAACCAGTAGAGGCCACATCAAATCATTTTCCGAAAATCTTCAATAATTTCCAATTCTCGCTTCTCTTCCTCCTTCATTATCCATGTAGATGCGAGCAACTGAAAAACGTTTCTTTATTTTTCACTAAAACTTTGTGAACTTACTTGTTGCGTCTGCATTTTTCTCTGTTTCAATTCAAATTCAAAACTTTCACGATCTCAGCACCAAAGAATTCTAGGTTCGCGATTTCGAATTCTGAAACCCGGATCCAGGATTTTGATGTCGGGCGTCTTTGTTTCTGAATTCTGGATTTTAAAATTCTGAAATGTTGAGATAATAAATTATGTAATAGTGGCAATTTACAATAATTTTATTCCAGAGGTCGGACGCTTTGTGGCACCCCTGGCTACATGGCTCCGGAGATGTTCACCTATGCGACACACTCGTTTCATGTCGACTGCTGGGCACTCGGTGCTACACGAAATGCTAACAACTACCATGCCATTCGAGGATGAGAAAGATGGTGGAAAATCGAAAAAATGGATTTGGTGCTGAGATCATGGAAGTTTTGAATTTGAATTGAAACAGAGAAAAATGTGGACGCAAAAAGAAAGTTTAGAAAGTTTTAGAGAAAAATAAAGAAAAGTTGTTCAGTTGCTCGCATCTACATGGATAATGAAGGAGGAAGAGAAGCGAGAATTGGAAATTATTGAAGATTTTCGGAAAATGATTTGATGCTTACATCACATAATTTTTAATTTTTTCGTCTTTTGCCTTCATTTTTCAACTGTTCTGTAAATTTATTTTCAATAATGAATAACATCTGAAACAGCAAGTTCGCGACTCCGGTTTTGAGTTCCTCGTGGACTTCTTCTCCAAGTCTGGGCTCTTTGTGGGCTCTTCCTAAAACCGGAAGAGGAGCCCATGAGAAGCCCAGACTTGGAGGAGGGGCCCACGAGGAGCTCACAGCCGGAGTCGCGAGCTTGAGGAGAAGTGTCAACGAATATGAATAGCTTCTGAATCTAATTGCGATCTGAATAAAACCAAAACTACTGGAAGAGAAAATGAGACATGAGAAATTCCACCAATTTCAAAATATAAATTTTGGAAAAATCAAAATATAATGCTGTTTCAGATTTAATTCATTTTCGAGAATAAATTTACAGAACAGTTGAAAGATGAAGGAAAATGACGAAGAAATGAACAATTATGAGAGTAAGCAGCTGAACCAGTAGAATTCAAGCCTGATCATTGTTCGAAAAAATTCAATAATTTCCAATTCTCTCTTTTCTTCTTCCTTCAAAATCCATTTAGATGAGAGCAACTGACAAAAGCTTTTCTTTATTTTTCTCTGAAACTTTCTGAACTCTATCAATATGGCCGAAATCTCACATATTAACAATTTGCATTTCTACCAATGCTTCTCTACAGAAAGTCAATCTTTTTTGATTATGGGTTGATACCCACAAGCCTGTCCAACCTCATAGAGACAAGTGGTCATATAGAAGAGTATGATGCATTGAAGTGTAAATTTATTCTCAAAAATGAATTACATATGAAACAGTACTTTTTCGTTGACACCGTTGCAACGTCCACATTTTTCTCGGTTTGATCTCCGTGATCTGAATGAAACCAAAACAATTAAGAGGAGAAAATGAGACTTGAGAAATTCCACCATTTTCGAAATATATATATTGGAAAAATCAAAATATAATGCTGTTTCAGATGTAATTCACATTTGAGAATAAATTTACAGAACAGTACAATAAAAAGTTCTTCACTCTCATTTCCCTTCAAATTCCACAAAACGAATCATTCTTTCTCATCGAGATCCAGTAAAACGATTAATTTCCAGGCTCTCAAATTCTCATCAAAACGTACCAAGGTATTTCATTGCCAAAACAAATTTTCACGATACGGACCGTATTCTTATTCATCTTCAAGCAGACATATTGCGAAGTTACATTAATCGATGTGCTCGGTTCTTTTGAGACGATGGTCCACTGAGGCTTGTCCATTCTTCTTATCTCTTATAGAAGGCATTGTCCGTTGCGATCCTCCAGCAGAACCGAATCCCCACCGATTTCCACCATTTTTTGGATCATTTGATCTTTTGGGGATCTTTTGATCTGAAAAATACTTTTTGTTATAATAATGCTTTATAATCTGTACATTTTTCAATTCTAGGTTCTGGTATTTTGAATTCTGAATCTCGGATTCTGGGTATTTTTATCTGAATTGTTAGGTTCCTATTTTTAAATTCTGAATTTTGTATCCTAGGTTCTGGAACCCGGAATCTGGATTTTGATACCTTCCTTCTTAGATTCTGAATTCTGAGTTTAAAGATTCTAAAATTTTGAGATTCCTTATTCTGTAATAGGGCAATTTACAATAATTTTATTCCAGAGGTCGGGCGCTTTGTGGAACCGGCTACACGGCCCCAAAAATGTTCACCGATGCGACACACTCGTTTTATGTCGACTGCTGGGCACTCGGTGCTACACGAAATGCTGACAACTACCATGCCATTCGAGGATGAGAAAGATGGAGGAAAGTCAAAAAAAATGGAAGTATCTACCGAAGGAAACGTTTGGTTTTGATATCATGGATGTTTTGAATTTTAATTGAAACTGAGAAAAATGTGGAAGTTGCATCGGTGTCAACGAAAAAGTACTGTTTCATATGTAATTCATTTTCAAGAATAAATTTACACTTCAGTAGAACCGAATCCCCACCGATTTCCACCATTTTTTGGATCATTTGATCTTTGGGGGATCTTTTGATCTGAAAAATACTTTTTGTTATAATAATGCTTTATAATCTGCTGCAAATGGGTTGAGATGATTAAAAATCGCCGAAATCTCATGCATTAAGCAGCTCCAAATATCTCTCGAGAAACTAGACAACTCTCCAAATTATCTCACTTATTAAGCAATTCCAAATGGGTTGAGATAACTAAGCAGCGCCAAAGTATTATGAATTAAGCAGCTCCATATGATTGGATTGTAATTAGCTTCTCTTCTTCCTTCTTTATCCAAGTAGATTCAAGCACCTGAAAAAAGTCTTTCTTTATGTTTCACTAAAACTTTCTGAACTTACTTGTTTCATTGTCCATCTTCTTCTCGGTTTTGCCTCCAGAAGTTCGCTCAACACTTCCATGATATCCTCATTAAAACTTTCATTTGTTTCAAATTTCCACTTTTTCGATTTCCCTCCGTCTTTTTCATCGTTGAAAGGCATCGTAGTCGTTAGAATTTGGTGCACGATGACACCGAGAGCATACGAGTCCACTTGGTACGAGTACATCTGGTCGGTGATTATTTCAGGCGTCATATATCCTTCGGTGCCACAAATCGTTCGACCTCTGGAATGAAATTATTGTAAATTGCCCCTATTACAGAATATGGAAACTCAAATTTCAGAATCTTAGAATCTAGGATCCAGAATTTAAGTAGCCAGATATCAAAATCCAGATTTCGAGTTCCAGAATTCGATATCCCAGATTCTAGAATTCATCATTCAGAGTCTAAGAATCTAGATTTCAAAATTGACAATACAGATTTCAAAATCCAGAATCCGGAATTCAGAATTTAGAATTCAGAATCATAGAAGCTAGAATACAAAATTCAGAATCTAAAAATATAAATCTAACAATCCAGATATTTTTTATTTATTTATTTATTGAATACGATCGCAAGTATCGTGCAAGAAAGAAAAGAGAACAGAAGTATCAAGAGTATAAGCATTAGTATAAGCATCAGAATCATAGAATCTAGAATACAAAATTCAGAATTTAAAAATAGAAATCTAACAATTCAGATATCAATACCCAAAATCCGGAATTTAGAATTGAGAATACCAGAAACTAGAATTGAAGACCTAGAATTCAGAATTCAGAATTTAACAATCCAGATATCAAAGTATCGGGATTCTGAACTCGGATTTCAGAACCAGAGTAAAAAAGCATTAATAACTTACTGTTCGAAAGTTGAGACGCCAAAATCCTCCAGCTTAACGGAATCCCCAGAAATTAAGATGATGTCCGGCTTGACATCTCGATGAATCAGTTGTTTGAAGTGACAGTAACTCAGCGCTTCTCCGATAGACTTCAGAACTTGTGAAGCATCATATTCATCTAGACGTCCACTCGAATCGATGATATTGGATAGATTTGTCGTCATTATCTCCATTACTAAATAGACGTGAAGTTAAGTAGAGAAACATTGATAGAGATGAACAACGTTTCTAAATAAAATCCAAATTCTGGTAAAACTCAGAATTCAGAATCTAAGAAGGAAGGTATCAAAATCCAGATTTCGGGTTCCAGAACCTAGAATACAAAATTCAGAATTTAAAAATAGGAACCTAACAATTCAGATAAAAATACCCAGATTCCGAGATTCAGAATTCAGAATACCAGAACCTAGAATTTAAAAACTTAGAATTCAGAATCTAAGAATCTGTAATTCAGAGTCCGGAATTCAGAATTCGGAAATTAGAATCTAACAATCCAGATATCAAAGTAACGGTTTTTTGAACTCGGATTCCAAAACCAGAGTAAAAATGCATTGATAACTTACTCATCGAAAGTCGAGACCCCAAAGTCCCCCAGAGAGAGGTATGGGGGGGTACTTGTAACACACACGCAACGGAGGGGAGTCGCGGCTGCCAGTGTAGGAGGAGAGGAGCATGGAGATGTAGTGTAGGGGGTCCTCAACTGTGGCAAGGAATGATGTGTAGAGGTTGTTCACTGCTTTTCAATGGGTTACCAATTATGGATAAACGAAAATTTGTTGTAGAAACCAAAGTCTACGTAGATGTGTCTTAAAAATACATGATTCTCTGATTATCGTTATCACCGATGTAAACTTTGTGAGTACATACCGCCAGTTTGTTGTTTCAAGCAGATCACTTAACATATCGCAAGGTTTCAAGTTATGGGGTGTGGGAATATTTTTGCGTCTCTGAAAATTCTGCAACGGCGCACGACTATGTTCTTACGATTATGCTCTTGCGAAGTCATGTATCTTATGCTCATGCGAAGTCATGGGAATTTCATTCCATATTCATTACGTAATTGTTGCGAGACTTTTTCTCAACTTTCGTTCGACTCCAATTGATTCAGGTTAGTGACTATCACCCTGTATACATATACAAAAATTGGACGACGATCATTGTAATCAACTCACAAATTGTGGCCAACGAAACAATTTACACAGGTGTATGCAAAATTGACTCCGCAATTCTACAGTTCCAGAAATTTAAGAAGTAGTTATGAGGATGCTACATCAACAATGCAACACAAGACAAACAGTCCCACTTTTTCATTTCTCATATTTTTGGAAAACACAAACCAACACCTTTGTTTCAAAGATGATTGAAGCAAAGTACACAAGAAGCATTGATATAGGACAGGAACAAAAATTATCAGATTCACAGATTTAATTCCTTCTTGAGTGATGGGCAATCGTGCTGGAAGAACTTCATGTTTTTCTGGGCAATGAGATGAGAACGACACACGGTGCATAGAGCGAGAGCTGAAATTTGGAAATTGAAACTTTTGAAATTTTGATACAAGTAAACTCACGAATCTGGATCATCCCATCTTCAATCTTGACAGTTTCGCGGGTTGAGTTGAACTTCTTGCATGGAGTACACATGTGAACAATAAGTGGATCCAAACCTTTGAAAAGACGTTCTGGCATAACATTGGCCTTGTCCTCGGTAGGAATAATGGACTCAGCAGCCTTCTCATACAACCACTATAAAGATAATCATTTTGAGTTTTCTACAAATTAAGGTCAACTCACAAGCTTAGCACCAGGGTTTTCACATTCAGGGACAACGAGCTTCTTTTTCGGAATCTTCTTCTTCTTCTTCATCGGTACATGGTTAGCCTCTTCGCCATCTTCAGAACATGGACCTTTCTCACGTTGACCGTTCATCTTGGGCTTAGTAGGAGTACCATAATCGAGGTGAACACCAGACATTCTCTAAAAATAATAAGAAAATTGGGGCGAATAATTTATTGAGGAGAGGAAGCATAACAGGGGATGCGAATGAAAGTCGGAAAAGTGAGGGTGCAAATGAGAAAGTAACGAGTACATGAGTCATCCACAAATAGGGACAGGTCAACTTGAAAAATTCAATCAACCGAGGTTCAGGTGAGGCATGAATCATCACCAGCAGGAGAAATTTTTGCACGAAGTGGACGACTGAAGGACAATGAGCAAGCAAACTAAGGTTTTGGTTGAATGTGGATGGTAGGCATGGAACTCTTAGCAAAGTTGAAAACGTAGGCTTCAGGCTTCTTTTCAGGCTTTTGAGTTGATGAGGATGTATAATAGTACTGATCCAGACCGTTTGAAGAAACTGAACGATTTGGGGATTTTTCAACTGTCAAGTGTTTGTAATCCTCACCACTCCAACTGGATCTTGGGAACTAGGTTGATATGAATATCCTGAGCTTATTTCATCACTAACGGCAGGCTTTTGAATGCCGGTTTTCGGAATGAGTAGCTACGATAACCACGAGATCACCACACTTGACAGAGAGATGATCGATGAGGCCGTGGAGCAAGAGGAGTTGAGAAGTAATGAAAGCCAGAAGTGGTCCCACAGTTTTTCAATGTAGTCCAAGGAACTAAGTCCCGAAGGAGAGTGTACGACAGTTCTCAAAAATGGATCACCAGTGCTTGATCATACTCATGCATTAGGCAGACATTTTGCCTATCGAAATAACGTTTGCTGAATTGCAAGAACAGCTAACGCGGTTGGAAACAGTGATGTCCTAAAAAATGCATTATAAATTCAAGAATCGTAGAGTTCACGGATTCCCTTTCTGTTTCTGAATGAGCGCTTAACGAACTGAACGAAGAATAGAAATATTGTGCAGAGCAATGCATCCTGTGTGATCACGAAGAGAACCTTCACAAATTTGGAAATGTGAATAATTCTGGGGTTACCTTAGCAAGGGCGGAAAACCCCGGAAACATGAAAAACTGAAGCAATCTCTCCAAGAACATAAAATTAGACTATGCACACGAAAACGGTTAGAGACAGTGAAATGACACCAAACAGAACAATCGTAACGCAGAACGATTGGTTTTGATGACTCATCAGAATTGAAAGTTTGAAACCCTGAGAGTTACCTCTCGCGATGACTCATCAAGGATTACTCATCAAGGTTGACTCATCAATGATGACTCACTGTTTCGAGGTTCAGCATATATTGGGATTTGCCGACAGAGCAAGGAATTCTACATATTCTGTGGAAACCATCCATGTTTCACTGAGGAAAGATAGAAATGAGTCATCACATAGGGACACAAACACACCCATTTTCAACAAATCTCCGATGGTTCAATGAAATAAGGAGAAATGTGAGCTATAAGGACAAATTATAGTGCAAACCGACAAATCCTGGGGAGTAATTGAACACAACAGACGAGAATGAAGAGGTATATAAGGCAACCAGTGCAACACCATAAACCATATCACACTTCATTCCGAAGTGAACGTCATTGATTCTTTTGACGCTTACCTTTATCATTTTCATCATCATCGTCAATCCCTCCCTTGTCTTGATTCTCACCCTCATCAACCCCAACCTTGTCTTGATTTCCATCAACATCATCAACCACACCAATACCGTCGTTGTCTTGATTTTCAAGAAGATCTACAACCATGATGGTTGAAAACTTTGAAGAGGTAGGTGTAGAAGTTTTTGAAGTCGTCATTAACGTCAACTTTTACCAGGGACAAATTGGTGGAGCAAAGATCCGTGTTTTGGACGTTCACGAAAAAACCCCCAAGGGTCATTTTGAAGGTCGAATCATTTCACGCACTCTTGGCTTGGAACTTCCTGATTCTATGACTACTCATCCACGAGGTCCTGAAATGTTTGCTGAAACTTTGATAGAGCTCGCTCATCGCTATGACCCATTCAAAAACCCCCGTGTAAAAGTGGGTATTGTATTTGAATCAAGCGAGATTCCTGAAAGCGTTGGTTTGTGCTATCAACCAATTGACCGGATCAAGGCTGAACACATTGTTCAAACTCTTGCTCTTCAGTCACAGTCAAACAAATCTGTCTTGGAACTTGAAACTCCAAAAATCAATGCCAGATTTACATACATCAATCCACCAGTTGGTAGCGGTAAACGGCGCTTTGACACTGGCAAAATCCTGGAACTCACTGTATTTGAAAAACGACGAAAAACGAGCGAAACGGAGCTTGAGATGAAGAAGGAACTACCAAAAGTCAAAAAGCTCAGATCCAACATCATGCCGAACGAAGGTAAAGTTTTATGAACATTGCTGTTCAGGTTAATATCATCATCATCGACATGTTTTCAGTGATCGAAGATTGTCTGGTTCATGCATTGTACCAGACCCTGATGTACCACAATTGGAAACTCTGTAGAACACAGGAAAGCAAGAACAAGTATCGAAATGCACTGAGAAAGACTTTCAAGCGACCACACATCTGCCAAGAAGTTTACGAAGCGGTGAAAGCTATGAAAGAGGTAAGATTCAGGGCAAACTCAGCAACTCAATTTCAGAAAACTTGTAGAAAGCAGGTGTGTCAAAATCGTCAAACTTCTGCAGGATGGATGTTGAGCGATTTCAAAACACAGTTTTTGCCGGAACACATCAACTGATTGTATTTGTGAAGAACTCAACTATACCCTACTACTCAGGACCATACGTGGGCGAGAAAAAACAGCTGGTCTTGTACTTGGACGATGGACACTATAGAGGTGTCAGAAGTATTTGTGCACTACTGAGGACCGATTACTATTGCGCTCTCTGCAATAGACGCTATAAAAGTACCGTACAGCACTATAAATGTCCACTGGTTCACCGTTTATGTGGTCAACGTCATTGCCCCGTTACAGAGAGTGATCAACCAACTCGATGCAAGACATGCACCGTGTTATTCAAATCGCAAATCTGCTATGAAAATCACATCAAAAAAGGTAGGCGCTTGGTTATAGGAACGCTCCCGCTCAAAATCACTTCTTTCAGGTTCAAAAAATGGCAAAAGCCGATGTGAGTATACAGCAGTGTGTAGGAAATGCGAGGACATCTACTACACGAACAAAGGCAATCCACACAAGTGCGGACAGAAGTGGTGCTACCGCTGCAACTGCGAAAGAATGATGCCACACAACTGCATCATGTCCATTTCAAAGAAAAATGAGAAAAAGCTGACACGGCGTCGTGTATATTTTGACATTGAGGTTTGTATATCACCAAAATTAAGTTCACACCGTAAAAATTACAGAGCAGAGCAGACGAATCAACTGGACAGCAACACCCCGTCTTGTTCGTGGCTCTTCGTTGTTGCCCAGGCTGCGCAATCTTCATACCAAATGACATTGAACAAGCAAGAAACATGGTGTGCTCGAAATGTGCACCTGATGGTCGATTAAAGGTCATAGAATGTATAACCATCGAGAATCGAAATGTGGATGTTGGAAGTGAGATGACAAAGTGGCTGTTTGCTGATCACCACCGAGGAGCTGTTGTCGTGGCACACAATGCATCAGGGTAAATCTTGATGTTGCATATAATACAAAGATGCGGTATATTTTAGGTACGATGGTCAATTCATTCTTGAGAATTTGATTGCCAGCAACAAAGCTTCACCCAAACTTGTCATGGATGGAACCAAACTGATTTTCATGGAGCACAATGGAGTAAAACTTCTCGATTCAATCAGATACCTATCAATGAGTTTGAGTTCACTTGGAAAGACGTTTAACGTGGATTCCGTAAAGGGGTAAGACAGTGTGAGACCAGAGTGAAGCTATTCTTAAAGTTTACAGGGACTTTCCGGTGTTGTTCATCAAACCCGAAAACTACACTTACGTGGGACCGCTTCCTGATGATTGTCACTACGCGATGGACAACAAATCGTCAGTGGTCAAAGAGCAACTTTCAACATTTTTGAGTGCACAAAGGACTGAAGGCAAAATTTTCAACTTTATCGAAGAGATTTTCAAGTATTGCTACAACGACGTATACATTCTGGCAACTTCAATGGGACTCTTCGAAACGGAATTTGAAAAAATCACAAACGTTTGCCTTCTGGAGGTAAGGTTCTGTAAAAATTGTACCACACAACTACTTTCAGGAGTCTACGACTGCGGCGTCAGCAGCTGCTCTTGTGTTTCGTCGAAATCATTTGGATTCAGAAAAGCCGATTGTCTTGGATGTGAAACCGTCAGTATCAATGAATGCATCAGAAGTCAGTCAAAAATATTTGGCATGGTTCGCTTCGAAAGAGGGTGTGCAGCTGAACATGTCAACCACGTATGGTGAAGAAAAGGTGAGTGGAGCACACAGGCTCACAGCCGATAATGCAAAATTTTCAGATTGGGAGGTACCGAGTGGATGGTTTTGTACATCCATGCCCAAAATATCCTCAAGGACTCATCGTTGAGTTTTTCGTAAGTGAACACAGCTACGAGATTCCTAAATAATCACAATTGCAGGGCTGCTACTGGCATGCACACGAGTGCACTTATTCAGAAGAATCCATGATCGGTTGTGAAAGTGCCAAAGAAATTCGCCTGAAAGATGCGGAACGTTTGAATGCACTTCGTGAATTTCACCCAGTCGAAGTTGTATGGGAATGTGAAGTGAAGAAGCAGCTTTTGAGAAATCCTGAGATGGCCACATTTTTTCGAGACTATGAAGCTGTGGTAAGATTTCAATGCACACACCATCTGCACATAAATGAATTTAGGGACTTCTACACTGCGACAGGGCACTGACAGGTGGCAGAACCGAAGTTTTTCGACTATACGCCAACAATGAGGGTAAAACACTACGATATGCAGACGTTGTCAGGTGATTTGCGGCTTTACTTTCATCAAAAACTATAGTATTTTCAGTCTCTATCCTACGGTGATGAAACACGATCCATTTCCTATTGGTGCACCTGAAAATGTACCTAAAAGTTACATGGAAGTACCAATGAGGAAACCAACCGATTTGACATTTCGCGGGTTTTTGAGCTGTAAAGTCTTACCACCACGACATCTGAAGCTACCGGTGTTACCAATCAAGGACAACGGAAAGCTCCTGTTTGGCCTTTGTAAAAGTTTGTCACGGAAAAAGTCAACATAGAAACCTCATCAGTTTTTCAGAATGCTGCAGAGACTCAAATCAACATGATTGTGAACACTCGGACAATGATCGTTCGTTCAGTGGAACGTTTACTACTGTGGAACTCCAGAAAGCACTGAGCGTAGGCTACGAAATTACAGAAGTGTTCCATGTGAAGACAGGTATTTGGTGGATTCATGTAATTTTATTTTTTCAGGGTGTCAAGTATGAAAACTGGGTGCAAAACGATGAAAGTGGTCGTGGAGGACTATTCACCTCGTACATCAACCAAATGATGGAGGAAAAAATTGTGAGTGAGACAGTGCTGGGTGCCTAATTTATTCAGCCATTTTCAGTATAGCACAGGATGGCCAGCAAATGTCATCACAGATGCTCAAAAAGACGCGTACTGCAAAGCATACTTTGACAAGGAACAAATTCATCTCACGGACTACTCACGGTTTTCAAAAAATCCAGGGAAGAGAGCTGTTGCCAAGTTGATGTTGAACTCGCTGGTATGGTTTTTAATGATCTCACTCTAGATAAACCAATTTTTTCAGTGGGGTAAATTTGCACAGCGAGTGGATCGAGAAACGACTTGCATAGTGACAGACCCAACGGTTTTCTGGAACATTTTCTATGACACAACAATCGTCATTTCGGATGTATTATGCGTGAATGATGCACTGATCATCAAATATAGGAAACAGGCAGAAACTCTTGAGAGTTTCAAAACCAGTGCAATGCAACTTGCTGCACTCACTACGTCTTATGCTCGTCTTCGACTCTACCGCTTCATGGAGATGGTTGGTGCGGAAAACATCATGTACACAGGTATTTTCCAGTCAGCGGTCAATTTTCGCACTCAAAACTTACAGATACGGACTCAATCATTTATGCTGTACCCGAAGGATCAAATGACCCATTGCGTGGAGAAATCGGACCTTATCTTGGACAGCTTACTGATGAATTGGATGGCACAATGACAGAATTTGCAACCCTAGGTCCCAAAACGTATTGCTACAAGGAGGTGTCAGCCGATGAATCCCTGAAGGTGAGTGGTAAACAAGTGTAACGCGATAGATTACCAAATTTTCAGGTCGTTCGAAAAGCAAAGGGCATCACAGTCAATTCCGTTGTCAAAAATCTCATGTCTTTTGATCTGATGAAAAACATGGTGGATGAAGTTCTGCAGGATGTATATCAACGAACCCGAGTTCAATTTCCGCAACACGTCATGTATCGCGATGCATATCACCACGTCTACAGCAAAAAGATTTTCAAAAAATTCCAGTTCACGTTCAACAAGAGACGCATCGTTTCCGATGGATCTACACTCCCATATGGATTTTGTGCCTGAACTTATGAAATTGTCGTTGTCCACATATAAATAATTGTCGTTGCCCACCTATAACCAATAAATAATTGTGAACCATGTGCTTCTACAAGTTTTCAGACAGAATTTGCTGTGACCAAGTTTTGATCGTGAAGTATATCTGTAGCCAAGTTATGAGTCTGAAGTAGTTTTGATATGGGGAAATTTCATAAACGGAGTGTATTTGCGGGTGAAATTTCAAAATTACATCATTCTGTGTCATATTTGGAGACTGGAGTGCTTTTGATATGACCAAATTTCCAAATTTACATCATTCCGCACCAAATTTGGAGATTGGAGTGCTCTTGCAATGCCCAAGTTTTCAAATTTACATCATCCTGTGTCATATTTGGAGACTGGAGCGCTTTTGATATGACCAAATTTCCAAATTTACATCATCCTGTGTCATATTTGGAGATTGGAGTGCTTTTGATATGACCAAATTTCCAAATTTACATCATTCTGCACCAAATTTGGAGATTGGAGTGCTTTTGATAAGACCAAATTTTCAAATTTACATCATTCTGTGTCACATTTGGAGTGTGGAGTGCTTTTGCTATGGGCAAATCTTCATTCTTCTGTGCCTACATTTGAAGAGTGAAGTGCTTTTGCTATGAAAATTTTTAGATTCATACCCTTGTGACCAAATGTTCTGACTGAAGGTCTTCTGAAATTTTGTTTTCTGTGGCTAAAATTCAGACTCTAGTGTTACAATTTCGAGAATGCATATTTCCAACCATTGCAAATATCCACATCACGTAAATCTATGGCGTAACAACTGAAAAGCAACTCGTGACAGGTAAAATTCAGTTAAGACACATAATTTTTCCAGCTCATTCCCGAAGAAAGTCGTATCAATCCTTGGAAATCCATGCTTAGGGGTTTCGACGAATCCTGTAAATGCAAAACCATAAGCCATTTTGAGCAACTATAAGGCCCACGAGAGGGAAATTGAGGGGTTTTAAGGACGCGAGAGAAGTATGGGGGAATATAAGGCGAACTTTTGTAGTTTGTAGTCATGTCTCTGCGTCTCTCCACTTCACACACTCTCTCACTTTGTAGCTTGGGAGGGGGCGGGGCTTATTCTCTGCGTCTCTCTCACTCACACACTCTCTCACTCTGTAGCCTATCCTTCACGCCTATCATTGATGAGGCGCCTATCCTTAATGAGGTCCTTAGTGCTTATCCTTAATGAGGTGCCTATCCTTAATGAGGTACACATCCTCAGTGACGTGCGTATCCTTAATGAGGTACACATACCGGCTTATCTCTACGCGTATCACACATTGGACTTTTTGGAAAATCAGTCAGAGTACCGGGTTGGGTGTCGAACCTACCGGAGGCGACCGACCGCTGATTAAACACACAACCGGGTGCGCTAACTGTGTAACCTAGACCAAGGGGTGAGGTGATGTTTATATACCGAGCGCCCGCGCCCCCTCGAGCGCCCGGTGTGGGGAGCGAGGAGGTTGTCTCTGCGTCTCTCGAGGTGTGTTTGGCATGAGAGACGCAGAGACAACCCCCTCGCTCCCCACACCAGGCGCTCGAGGGGGCGCGGGCGCTCGGTATATAAACATCCCCTTACCTCTCAGTCTAGGTTACACGTGCGGTCGATCGCCTTCGGTAGGTTCGATACCCAACCCGGTACTCTGACTGATTTTCCAAAAAGTCCAATGTGTGATACGCGTAGAGATAAGCCGGTTTGTGTACCTCATTAAGGATACGCACGTCACTGAGGATGTGTACCTCATTAAGGATAGGCACCTCATTAAGGATAAGCACTAAGGACCTCATTAAGGATATGCGCCTCATCAATGACAGGCGCGAAGGATAGGCTACAGAGTGAGAGAGTGTGTGAGTGAGAGAGAGGCAGAGAATAAGCCCCGACCCTTCCAAGCGAGAGACGCAGCGACTACGAATAATTCGTTCGCCTCATATTCCCCCATACTTCTCTCGCGTCCTTAAAACCCCTCAATTTCCCTCTCGTGGGCCTTATAGTTGCTCAAAATGGCTTATGGTTTTGCATTTACAGGATTCGTCGAAACCCCTAAGCATGGATTTCCAAGGATTGATACGACTTTCTTCGGGAATGAGCTGGAAAAATTATGTATCTTAACTGAATTTTACCTGTCACGAGTTGCTTTTCAGTTGTTACGCCATAGATTTACGTGATGTGGATATTTGCAATGGTTGGAAATATGCATTCTCGAAATTGTAACACTAGAGTCTGAATTTTAGCCACAGAAAACAAAATTTCAGAAGACCTTCAGTCAGAACATTTGGTCACAAGGGTATGAATCTAAAAATTTTCATAGCAAAAGCACTTCACTCTTCAAATGTTAGGCACAGAAGAATGAAGATTTGCCCATAGCAAAAGCACTCCACACTCCAAATATGACACAGAATGATGTAAATTTGAAAATTTGGTCTTATCAAAAGCACTCCAATCTCCAAATTTGGTGCAGAATGATGTAAATTTGGAAATTTGGTCATATCAAAAGCACTCCAATCTCCAAATATGACACAGGATGATGTAAATTTGGAAATTTGGTCATATCAAAAGCGCTCCAGTCTCCAAATATGACACAGGATGATGTAAATTTGAAAACTTGGGCATTGCAAGAGCACTCCAATCTCCAAATTTGGTGCGGAATGATGTAAATTTGGAAATTTGGTCATATCAAAAGCACTCCAGTCTCCAAATATGACACAGAATGATGTAATTTTGAAATTTCACCCGCAAATACACTCCGTTTATGAAATTTCCCCATATCAAAACTACTTCAGACTCATAACTTGGCTACAGATATACTTCACGATCAAAACTTGGTCACAGCAAATTCTGTCTGAAAACTTGTAGAAGCACATGGTTCACAATTATTTATTGGTTATAGGTGGGCAACGACAATTATTTATATGTGGACAACGACAATTTCATAAGTTCAGGCACAAAATCCATATGGGAGTGTAGATCCATCGGAAACGATGCGTCTCTTGTTGAACGTGAACTGGAATTTTTTGAAAATCTTTTTGCTGTAGACGTGGTGATATGCATCGCGATACATGACGTGTTGCGGAAATTGAACTCGGGTTCGTTGATATACATCCTGCAGAACTTCATCCACCATGTTTTCATCAGATCAAAAGACATGAGATTTTTGACAACGGAATTGACTGTGATGCCCTTTGCTTTTCGAACGACCTGAAAATTTGGTAATCTATCGCGTTACACTTGTTTACCACTCACCTTCAGGGATTCATCGGCTGACACCTCCTTGTAGCAATACGTTTTGGGACCTAGGGTTGCAAATTCTGTCATTGTGCCATCCAATTCATCAGTAAGCTGTCCAAGATAAGGTCCGATTTCTCCACGCAATGGGTCATTTGATCCTTCGGGTACAGCATAAATGATTGAGTCCGTATCTGTAAGTTTTGAGTGCGAAAATTGACCGCTGACTGGAAAATACCTGTGTACATGATGTTTTCCGCACCAACCATCTCCATGAAGCGGATAGAGTCGAAGACGAGCATAAGACGTAGTGAGTGCAGCAAGTTGCATTGCACTGGTTTTGAAACTCTCAAGAGTTTCTGCCTGTTTCCTATATTTGATGATCAGTGCATCATTCACGCATAATACATCCGAAATGACGATTGTTGTGTCATAGAAAATGTTCCAGAAAACCGTTGGGTCTGTCACTATGCAAGTCGTTTCTCGATCCACTCGCTGTGCAAATTTACCCCACTGAAAAAATTGGTTTATCTAGAGTGAGATCATTAAAAACCATACCAGCGAGTTCAACATCAACTTGGCAACAGCTCTCTTCCCTGGATTTTTTGAGAACCGTGAGTAGTCCGTGAGATGAATTTGTTCCTTGTCAAAGTATGCTTTGCAGTACGCGTCTTTTTGAGCATCTGTGATGACATTTGCTGGCCATCCTGTGCTATACTGAAAATGGCTGAATAAATTAGGCACCCAGCACTGTCTCACTCACAATTTTTTCCTCCATCATTTGGTTGATGTACGAGGTGAATAGTCCTCCACGACCACTTTCATCGTTTTGCACCCAGTTTTCATACTTGACACCCTGCAAAAATAAAATTACATGAATCCACCAAATACCTGTCTTCACATGGAACACTTCTGTAATTTCGTAGCCTACGCTCAGTGCTTTCTGGAGTTCCACAGTAGTAAACGTTCCACTGAACGAACGATCATTGTCCGAGTGTTCACAATCATGTTGATTTGAGTCTCTGCAGCATTCTGAAAAACTGATGAGGTTTCTATGTTGACTTTTTCCGTGACAAACTTTTACAAAGGCCAAACAGGAGCTTTCCGTTGTCCTTGATTGGTAACACCGGTAGCTTCAGATGTCGTGGTGGTAAGACTTTACAGCTCAAAAACCCGCGAAATGTCAAATCGGTTGGTTTCCTCATTGGTACTTCCATGTAACTTTTAGGTACATTTTCAGGTGCACCAATAGGAAATGGATCGTGTTTCATCACCGTAGGATAGAGACTGAAAATACTATAGTTTTTGATGAAAGTAAAGCCGCAAATCACCTGACAACGTCTGCATATCGTAGTGTTTTACCCTCATTGTTGGCGTATAGTCGAAAAACTTCGGTTCTGCCACCTGTCAGTGCCCTGTCGCAGTGTAGAAGTCCCTAAATTCATTTATGTGCAGATGGTGTGTGCATTGAAATCTTACCACAGCTTCATAGTCTCGAAAAAATGTGGCCATCTCAGGATTTCTCAAAGCTGCTTCTTCACTTCACATTCCCATACAACTTCGACTGGGTGAAATTCACGAAGTGCATTCAAACGTTCCGCATCTTTCAGGCGAATTTCTTTGGCACTTTCACAACCGATCATGGATTCTTCTGAATAAGTGCACTCGTGTGCATGCCAGTAGCAGCCCTGCAATTGTGATTATTTAGGAATCTCGTAGCTGTGTTCACTTACGAAAAACTCAACGATGAGTCCTTGAGGATATTTTGGGCATGGATGTACAAAACCATCCACTCGGTACCTCCCAATCTGAAAATTTTGCATTATCGGCTGTGAGCCTGTGTGCTCCACTCACCTTTTCTTCACCATACGTGGTTGACATGTTCAGCTGCACACCCTCTTTCGAAGCGAACCATGCCAAATATTTTTGACTGACTTCTGATGCATTCATTGATACTGACGGTTTCACATCCAAGACAATCGGCTTTTCTGAATCCAAATGATTTCGACGAAACACAAGAGCAGCTGCTGACGCCGCAGTCGTAGACTCCTGAAAGTAGTTGTGTGGTACAATTTTTACAGAACCTTACCTCCAGAAGGCAAACGTTTGTGATTTTTTCAAATTCCGTTTCGAAGAGTCCCATTGAAGTTGCCAGAATGTATACGTCGTTGTAGCAATACTTGAAAATCTCTTCGATAAAGTTGAAAATTTTGCCTTCAGTCCTTTGTGCACTCAAAAATGTTGAAAGTTGCTCTTTGACCACTGACGATTTGTTGTCCATCGCGTAGTGACAATCATCAGGAAGCGGTCCCACGTAAGTGTAGTTTTCGGGTTTGATGAACAACACCGGAAAGTCCCTGTAAACTTTAAGAATAGCTTCACTCTGGTCTCACACTGTCTTACCCCTTTACGGAATCCACGTTAAACGTCTTTCCAAGTGAACTCAAACTCATTGATAGGTATCTGATTGAATCGAGAAGTTTTACTCCATTGTGCTCCATGAAAATCAGTTTGGTTCCATCCATGACAAGTTTGGGTGAAGCTTTGTTGCTGGCAATCAAATTCTCAAGAATGAATTGACCATCGTACCTAAAATATACCGCATCTTTGTATTATATGCAACATCAAGATTTACCCTGATGCATTGTGTGCCACGACAACAGCTCCTCGGTGGTGATCAGCAAACAGCCACTTTGTCATCTCACTTCCAACATCCACATTTCGATTCTCGATGGTTATACATTCTATGACCTTTAATCGACCATCAGGTGCACATTTCGAGCACACCATGTTTCTTGCTTGTTCAATGTCATTTGGTATGAAGATTGCGCAGCCTGGGCAACAACGAAGAGCCACGAACAAGACGGGGTGTTGCTGTCCAGTTGATTCGTCTGCTCTGCTCTGTAATTTTTACGGTGTGAACTTAATTTTGGTGATATACAAACCTCAATGTCAAAATATACACGACGCCGTGTCAGCTTTTTCTCATTTTTCTTTGAAATGGACATGATGCAGTTGTGTGGCATCATTCTTTCGCAGTTGCAGCGGTAGCACCACTTCTGTCCGCACTTGTGTGGATTGCCTTTGTTCGTGTAGTAGATGTCCTCGCATTTCCTACACACTGCTGTATACTCACATCGGCTTTTGCCATTTTTTGAACCTGAAAGAAGTGATTTTGAGCGGGAGCGTTCCTATAACCAAGCGCCTACCTTTTTTGATGTGATTTTCATAGCAGATTTGCGATTTGAATAACACGGTGCATGTCTTGCATCGAGTTGGTTGATCACTCTCTGTAACGGGGCAATGACGTTGACCACATAAACGGTGAACCAGTGGACATTTATAGTGCTGTACGGTACTTTTATAGCGTCTATTGCAGAGAGCGCAATAGTAATCGGTCCTCAGTAGTGCACAAATACTTCTGACACCTCTATAGTGTCCATCGTCCAAGTACAAGACCAGCTGTTTTTTCTCGCCCACGTATGGTCCTGAGTAGTAGGGTATAGTTGAGTTCTTCACAAATACAATCAGTTGATGTGTTCCGGCAAAAACTGTGTTTTGAAATCGCTCAACATCCATCCTGCAGAAGTTTGACGATTTTGACACACCTGCTTTCTACAAGTTTTCTGAAATTGAGTTGCTGAGTTTGCCCTGAATCTTACCTCTTTCATAGCTTTCACCGCTTCGTAAACTTCTTGGCAGATGTGTGGTCGCTTGAAAGTCTTTCTCAGTGCATTTCGATACTTGTTCTTGCTTTCCTGTGTTCTACAGAGTTTCCAATTGTGGTACATCAGGGTCTGGTACAATGCATGAACCAGACAATCTTCGATCACTGAAAACATGTCGATGATGATGATATTAACCTGAACAGCAATGTTCATAAAACTTTACCTTCGTTCGGCATGATGTTGGATCTGAGCTTTTTGACTTTTGGTAGTTCCTTCTTCATCTCAAGCTCCGTTTCGCTCGTTTTTCGTCGTTTTTCAAATACAGTGAGTTCCAGGATTTTGCCAGTGTCAAAGCGCCGTTTACCGCTACCAACTGGTGGATTGATGTATGTAAATCTGGCATTGATTTTTGGAGTTTCAAGTTCCAAGACAGATTTGTTTGACTGTGACTGAAGAGCAAGAGTTTGAACAATGTGTTCAGCCTTGATCCGGTCAATTGGTTGATAGCACAAACCAACGCTTTCAGGAATCTCGCTTGATTCAAATACAATACCCACTTTTACACGGGGGTTTTTGAATGGGTCATAGCGATGAGCGAGCTCTATCAAAGTTTCAGCAAACATTTCAGGACCTCGTGGATGAGTAGTCATAGAATCAGGAAGTTCCAAGCCAAGAGTGCGTGAAATGATTCGACCTTCAAAATGACCCTTGGGGGTTTTTTCGTGAACGTCCAAAACACGGATCTTTGCTCCACCAATTTGTCCCTGGTAAAAGTTGACGTTAATGACGACTTCAAAAACTTCTACACCTACCTCTTCAAAGTTTTCAACCATCATGGTTGTAGATCTTCTTGAAAATCAAGACAACGACGGTATTGGTGTGGTTGATGATGTTGATGGAAATCAAGACAAGGTTGGGGTTGATGAGGGTGAGAATCAAGACAAGGGAGGGATTGACGATGATGATGAAAATGATAAAGGTAAGCGTCAAAAGAATCAATGACGTTCACTTCGGAATGAAGTGTGATATGGTTTATGGTGTTGCACTGGTTGCCTTATATACCTCTTCATTCTCGTCTGTTGTGTTCAATTACTCCCCAGGATTTGTCGGTTTGCACTATAATTTGTCCTTATAGCTCACATTTCTCCTTATTTCATTGAACCATCGGAGATTTGTTGAAAATGGGTGTGTTTGTGTCCCTATGTGATGACTCATTTCTATCTTTCCTCAGTGAAACATGGATGGTTTCCACAGAATATGTAGAATTCCTTGCTCTGTCGGCAAATCCCAATATATGCTGAACCTCGAAACAGTGAGTCATCATTGATGAGTCAACCTTGATGAGTAATCCTTGATGAGTCATCGCGAGAGGTAACTCTCAGGGTTTCAAACTTTCAATTCTGATGAGTCATCAAAACCAATCGTTCTGCGTTACGATTGTTCTGTTTGGTGTCATTTCACTGTCTCTAACCGTTTTCGTGTGCATAGTCTAATTTTATGTTCTTGGAGAGATTGCTTCAGTTTTTCATGTTTCCGGGGTTTTCCGCCCTTGCTAAGGTAACCCCAGAATTATTCACATTTCCAAATTTGTGAAGGTTCTCTTCGTGATCACACAGGATGCATTGCTCTGCACAATATTTCTATTCTTCGTTCAGTTCGTTAAGCGCTCATTCAGAAACAGAAAGGGAATCCGTGAACTCTACGATTCTTGAATTTATAATGCATTTTTTAGGACATCACTGTTTCCAACCGCGTTAGCTGTTCTTGCAATTCAGCAAACGTTATTTCGATAGGCAAAATGTCTGCCTAATGCATGAGTATGATCAAGCACTGGTGATCCATTTTTGAGAACTGTCGTACACTCTCCTTCGGGACTTAGTTCCTTGGACTACATTGAAAAACTGTGGGACCACTTCTGGCTTTCATTACTTCTCAACTCCTCTTGCTCCACGGCCTCATCGATCATCTCTCTGTCAAGTGTGGTGATCTCGTGGTTATCGTAGCTACTCATTCCGAAAACCGGCATTCAAAAGCCTGCCGTTAGTGATGAAATAAGCTCAGGATATTCATATCAACCTAGTTCCCAAGATCCAGTTGGAGTGGTGAGGATTACAAACACTTGACAGTTGAAAAATCCCCAAATCGTTCAGTTTCTTCAAACGGTCTGGATCAGTACTATTATACATCCTCATCAACTCAAAAGCCTGAAAAGAAGCCTGAAGCCTACGTTTTCAACTTTGCTAAGAGTTCCATGCCTACCATCCACATTCAACCAAAACCTTAGTTTGCTTGCTCATTGTCCTTCAGTCGTCCACTTCGTGCAAAAATTTCTCCTGCTGGTGATGATTCATGCCTCACCTGAACCTCGGTTGATTGAATTTTTCAAGTTGACCTGTCCCTATTTGTGGATGACTCATGTACTCGTTACTTTCTCATTTGCACCCTCACTTTTCCGACTTTCATTCGCATCCCCTGTTATGCTTCCTCTCCTCAATAAATTATTCGCCCCAATTTTCTTATTATTTTTAGAGAATGTCTGGTGTTCACCTCGATTATGGTACTCCTACTAAGCCCAAGATGAACGGTCAACGTGAGAAAGGTCCATGTTCTGAAGATGGCGAAGAGGCTAACCATGTACCGATGAAGAAGAAGAAGAAGATTCCGAAAAAGAAGCTCGTTGTCCCTGAATGTGAAAACCCTGGTGCTAAGCTTGTGAGTTGACCTTAATTTGTAGAAAACTCAAAATGATTATCTTTATAGTGGTTGTATGAGAAGGCTGCTGAGTCCATTATTCCTACCGAGGACAAGGCCAATGTTATGCCAGAACGTCTTTTCAAAGGTTTGGATCCACTTATTGTTCACATGTGTACTCCATGCAAGAAGTTCAACTCAACCCGCGAAACTGTCAAGATTGAAGATGGGATGATCCAGATTCGTGAGTTTACTTGTATCAAAATTTCAAAAGTTTCAATTTCCAAATTTCAGCTCTCGCTCTATGCACCGTGTGTCGTTCTCATCTCATTGCCCAGAAAAACATGAAGTTCTTCCAGCACGATTGCCCATCACTCAAGAAGGAATTAAATCTGTGAATCTGATAATTTTTGTTCCTGTCCTATATCAATGCTTCTTGTGTACTTTGCTTCAATCATCTTTGAAACAAAGGTGTTGGTTTGTGTTTTCCAAAAATATGAGAAATGAAAAAGTGGGACTGTTTGTCTTGTGTTGCATTGTTGATGTAGCATCCTCATAACTACTTCTTAAATTTCTGGAACTGTAGAATTGCGGAGTCAATTTTGCATACACCTGTGTAAATTGTTTCGTTGGCCACAATTTGTGAGTTGATTACAATGATCGTCGTCCAATTTTTGTATATGTATACAGGGTGATAGTCACTAACCTGAATCAATTGGAGTCGAACGAAAGTTGAGAAAAAGTCTCGCAACAATTACGTAATGAATATGGAATGAAATTCCCATGACTTCGCATGAGCATAAGATACATGACTTCGCAAGAGCATAATCGTAAGAACATAGTCGTGCGCCGTTGCAGAATTTTCAGAGACGCAAAAATATTCCCACACCCCATAACTTGAAACCTTGCGATATGTTAAGTGATCTGCTTGAAACAACAAACTGGCGGTATGTACTCACAAAGTTTACATCGGTGATAACGATAATCAGAGAATCATGTATTTTTAAGACACATCTACGTAGACTTTGGTTTCTACAACAAATTTTCGTTTATCCATAATTGGTAACCCATTGAAAAGCAGTGAACAACCTCTACACATCATTCCTTGCCACAGTTGAGGACCCCCTACACTACATCTCCATGCTCCTCTCCTCCTACACTGGCAGCCGCGACTCCCCTCCGTTGCGTGTGTGTTACAAGTACCCCCCCATACCTCTCTCCCCAGCTTTACGGCCTCGTGGGAAATCGATGTTTTTCGGCTTGACATCGCAATGAAACAATCGCTTGAAGTGACAACAACTGAGCGCTTCTCCAATAGATTTCAGAACTTGTGTGTGATGATCTTTAGGGGATCTTTTGATCTGAAAAATACTTTTTGTTATAAAAATGTTTTATAATCTGCAGCAAATGGGTTGAGATAACTGAGCAGCGCCAAAGTCTCACAAATTAAGCAACTCCATATGGTTGGATTGTAATTAAACAGCTCCAAATATATCTCGAGAAACTAGGCAACTCCCCAAAGTATTTCATTTATCAAGCAACTCCAAATTGGTTGAGATAACTAAGCAGCGCCAAAATGTCATGAATTAAGCAGCTCCATATATAGATTGGATTGTGATTAAGCAGAAATGATGGATGCAAACAAAAGTGTTTGTATCCTATCCAAATATATCGATTGTATTACGAACTCACTGTAAGCAAATTTGTAGTTATTTGCGGGTTTCTTCTGTCGACTATTTCCACTCGAGATTATCTCGTTGTTGGATTCCAGATAGATGCGTAGAGAATATCGTTGTTCGCATTGTAGCAGCTCGACGTCATACTCTCGTGTTGATCCACATTAATCTGGTTCACCGGGAGCATTTTGGAGGTTCGCAAGTCCAAAAGACCCATTCTTTGCTTACGGTTGGCTACAAATAAGACTGAAATAACTGTTCGTTGTATTTGGAATAAAAAGTACACTCACAATCATCACAACCGTGGACATCTGTCGAGTACTGATCCATCTCAAATGTGGCAAAGTGAGTTCCTGTTGTTGTAGACGCCAATTTGACGTTGTTCTCGAATAGCGCAGCTATGTTAGAAGATCCACAGAATGCAATCGATTTGAGCATGGAAGGATATTGTGGTAGCCATTTCTGGAAAAATTAAGTTAAATAATTAGGCTTATCACAAAAGAATTGACTTTCGGTATGCGTTGAGAATTCTCTATAAATTTGCACCCTAATAGTTTCGAGACCGCTCTTTTGAATGATAATAGTGAAAAAGTGCGAAACTCGAGTTGAGAAGCCAATTCAACATAATTTTTTGTTTACTTGAGTGTTTTCCAACATTTTGAAACAAAAACTCAATCACTCCAAGAGAAAAATAAAAAGTTTTTTTTCGGATTTTCAAATCAAGATCAGGAAAAATCGATTATCGAAAAAATCATGATGGAAGTTTCTCAAAAAACAAATATTCGTATTGCTGAATATTTTGGCTTACTTTCAAAAAAAAGTTTAGGCAAAACGGACACGATTCAGCAGAGTTACACATGAAAGTACAAAGGGGTGCTCACTTATGCTCGCTACTGTAGGATCCCCAGCGGTTCACCTGTGCTGCCACGCGGCCATCCAACCACTGGGCGCGAGAGCTGCTAGTTGCTTTTACGAGCCCGATAGTCCTCCTAAAGTGGCACTCGTGTTTTCTATGACGAAAAATGATGAAACTTTCGGAGCAAAAAAACCAAATTTTCGAGAGTTTCGCACTTTTTGACTATTATCATTCAACAATCAGGGTGCAAATTTATAGAGAATTCTCAACGCATACCGAAAGTCAATTCTTTTGTGAGACGCCTAATTATTTAACTTAATTCTTCCAGAAATGGCTACCAAAATATCCTTCCATGCTCAAATCGATTGCATTCTGTGGATCTTCTAACATAGCTGCGCTATTCGAGAACAACGTCAAATTGGCGTCTACAACAACAGGAACTCACTTTGCCACATTTGAGATGAATCAGTACTCGACAGATGTCCACGGTTGTGATGATTGTGAGTGTACTTTTTATTCCAAATACAACGAACAGTTATTTCAGTCTTATTTGTAGCCAACCGTAAGCAAAGAATGGGTCTTTTGGACTTGCGAACCTCCAAAATGCTCCCGGTGAACCAGATTAATGTGGATCAACACGAGAGTATGACGTCGAGCTGCTACAATGCGAACAACGATATTCTCTACGCATCTATCTGGAATCCAACAACGAGACAATCTCGAGTGGAAATAGTCGACAGAAGAAACCCGCAAATAACTACAAATTTGCTTACAGTGAGTTCGTAATACAATCGATATATTTGGATAGGATACAAACACTTTTGTTTGCATCCATCATTTCTGCTTAATCACAATCCAATCTATATATGGAGCTGCTTAATTCATGACATTTTGGCGCTGCTTAGTTATCTCAACCAATTTGGAGTTGCTTGATAAATGAAATAATTTGGGGAGTTGCTTAGTTTCTTGAGATATATTTGAAGCTGTTTAATTACAGTCCAACCATATGGAGCTGCTTAATTTGTGAGATTTTGGCGCTGCTTAGTTATCTCAAGCAATTTGCAGCAGATTATAAAACATTATTATAACTAAACGTACTTTTCAGATCAAAAGATCCCCAAAAGATCAAAATGATCCAAAAAATGGTGGAAATCGGTGGGGATTCGGTTCTGCTGGAGGATCGCAACGGACAATGTTTGCTATACGAGATAAGAAGAATGGACAAGCCTCGGTGGACCATCGTCTCAAAGGAACCGAGCACATCGATCAATGTATCATCGCAATATGTCTGTTTGGAGAGGCAAAAGAATACGGTCCGTGTCGTGAAAATTTGTTTTGGCAATGAAACACCTTGGTACGTTTTGATGAGAATTTGAGAACCTGGAACTTAATCGTTTTACAGGATCTCGATGAGAAAGAATTATTCGTTTTGTGGAATTTGGAGGGAAATGAGAGTGAAGAACTTTTTATTGTACTGTTCTGTAAATTTATTCTCAAATATGAATTACATCTGAAACAGCATTATATTTTGATTTTTCCAATATATATATTTCGAAAATGGTGGAATTTCTCATGTCTCATTTTCTCTTCTAATAGTTTTGATTTTATTCAAATCGCAATTAGATTCAGAAGCTATTCTTTTTCGTTGACACTTCTCCCCAAGCTCGCGAGATGGTGGCAAGAGAGTAAAGTGGCTGGGCACTCGGTGTAGTGATACACGAAATGCTGACAACTACCATGCCATTAGAGGATGAGAAAGATGGAGGAAAATCGAAAAAATGGAAGTATTAACCGAAGGAAACGTTTTGTGTTGATATCATGGATGTTTTGAATTTTAATTGAAACTGAGAAAAATGTGGATGTTGCAACGGTGTCAACGAAAAAGTACTGTTTCATATGTAATTCATTTTTGAGAATAAATTTACACTTCAATGCATCATACTCTTCTACATGACAACTCGTCTCTATGAGGTTGGACAGGCTTGTGGCCATCAACCCATAATCAAAAAAGATTGACTTTCTGTAGAGAAGCATTGGTAGAAATGCAAATTGTTCCAATGTGAGATTTTGGCGATATTGATAGAGTTCAGAAAGTTTCAGAGAAAAATAAAGAAAAGCTTTTGTCAGGTGCTCTCATCTGAATAGATTTCGAAGAAAGAAGAAACGAGAGAATTGGAAATTATTGATGATTAGTGTTCTGTTAATTTATTCTCAAAAATGAATCACATCTGAAACAGCATTATATTTTGATTTTTCGAGATGTTGGCGAACCGCGAGAGGGTTGACCGGTCCTTGGAAGATCTTCGAAATGTGATTAAACACGACAGATGCTCCGAACTCTGGGTTGTGAAAGTAACATTGGATTATGTTTCCATTCTTATGACTGAAAACAATTACATTTACTACTGGCGTTAGAATATTTATTGGGAGTTTCTCACCATTTCTCGAACCGATGACATCCTATTCTCCTCTCTTCTTGATGCGATTTTCCTGCCATTTGACCTCCGACGAACTCCCATTCTAATTTGTGTTCGTGTAGACCGTCGTCGTTTTTGAAGACTGTGACAATGTGTGGACATTCTTTCAGGAATTCCACATTATGTTCGATTACACGCAGTCTCGCTGAACGAAAGACACAGTCTCTCACTCTGGTGGAGGTGAAGGAGAATTCAAGTCTAAAATCAATAAACTACAACAGATTTCTCTGAGAAGAAACTTACAAATCCATCGTTCCAAAGTTCAAAAGTACTTCACGAAGTGCCACTGCTGGCAAACGAAGAAGAGGAAACGAAACAGTCATTAGTAGGGAAATAATCGTAAAAACTCAGAAAATCACTGGTGTGACCTACAAGCCTTCTACACAGAATAGACCTCCATGTGGCCATTTCTTCCCAGACCATTCTCCCACACATGATTTCCCAGTAGGTGACATTTATTATCTTCAAAAGAGATACAAAGTGCTATTAAATAGGATTAGATAAACACGAACTTGGCTCCTAGGAAACTTGAGATAATGACGTCATCATCAGATCTTGGTCATCTATGCAAATTACGGGTGAGAAGTAGAGACCTGTCGCGTCAATGGACAGGTGAGAATTGAAGACTTGTCACATGAGGATAGAAGATGAACCCATATTCGATGAAGACACGATTGGCTATTTCTCAGAAGTCAGAAGAGAATTCTGGATTTTACATAAAAGTTGAAATTATCTCTGAAAACTTGAACTCGAACATGCCGATTTTTTTCAGAAATTTTCAATTCAGTCGATCACATAACACGAGACTAGAACAGCGACGGATCCTTCAAAGGGTCGGACGCTTTGTGGAACCCCCGGCTACATGGCCCCAAAAATGTTCACTGATGCGGCACACTCGTTTTGTGTCGACTGCTGGGCACTCGGGGTAATCCTGCATGAAATGTTAACAACGTTTGGTTTTGATATCATGGAAGTTTTGAATTTGAATTGAAACAGAGAAAAATGTGGACGATGCAACAAGTAAGTTCAGAACGTTTTAGTGAAGAATAAAGAAACGTTTTTCAGTTGCTCTCATCTAAATGGATTTCTAAGAAAGAAGAAAAGAGA
Organism: Caenorhabditis remanei; assembly: GCF_010183535.1. Lineage (NCBI taxonomy): Eukaryota > Metazoa > Nematoda > Chromadorea > Rhabditida > Rhabditidae > Caenorhabditis > Caenorhabditis remanei. The sequence continues at coordinate 13,692,039 of NC_071331.1, forward strand.
GAATTGGACATTATTGAAGATTTTCTGAAAATGATATGATATGGCCTCTACTGGTTCAACTGCTTTCATCACACTGTTCTGTAAATTTATTTTCAAATATGAATTACATGTGAAACAGCATTATATTTTTGATTTTTCCAAATCTTATGTTTTGAAATTGGTGGAATTTCTCATGTCTCATTTTCTCTTCTAATAGTTTTGATTTTATTCAAATCGCAATTAGATTCAGAAGCTATACTTTTTCGTTGACAATTCTTCCCAAGCTCGCGAGATGGTGGCGAGAGAGTAAAGTGGCAGTGAGAGTCGCTGATATGATGAATTCTGAATCCCGAATTCTATGTATTGAAATCTATATTGTTACATTCTTCTTTTTAGATTCTGAATCTTGTATTCTTTTCTACCAATGCTTCTCTACAGAAAGTCAATCTTTTTTGATTATATGTTGATGACCACAAGCCTGTCCAACCTTATAGAGACGAGTGGTCATATAGAAGAGTATGATGCATTGAAGTGTAAATTTATTCTCAAAGATGAATTACATATGAACTTTTTCGTTGAAACCGTTGCAACGCCCACTTTTTTCTCGGTTTCAATTAAAATTCAAAACTTCCATGATATCAACACCAAACGTTTCCTTCGATTAATACTTCCATTTTTTCGATTTTCCTCCATTTTTCTCATCCTCGAATGGTTGGTAGTTGTCAGCATTTCGTGTATCACTACACCGAGTGCCCAGCAGTCAACTAGAAACGAGTGTGTCGCATAGGTGAACATCTCCGGAGCCATGTAGCCGGGGGTTCCACAAAGCGTCCGACCTCTGGAATAAAAGCCACTATTACAGAATATATAATCTCAACATTTCAGAGTCTTAAAATCCAGAATTCAGAAACAAAGACGCCCGACATCAAAATCCTGTATCCGGGTTTCAGAATTCGAAATCGCAAATCCTAGAATTCATCATTCAGAGTCTAAGAACCCAGATTTCCAAATCGAGAATCCAGAATACGGAATACAGAATTCAGAATTCAGAATCATTGAACCTAGAATACAAGATTCAGAATCTAAAAATAAGAATGTAACAATCCAGATATTAATACATAGAATTCGGGATTCAGAATTCATAATATCAGCGACTCTCACTGCCACTTTACTCTCTCCCCAACATCTCGCGAGCTTGGGAAGAATTGTCAACGAAAAAGTATAGCTTCTGAATCTAATTGCGATTTGAATAAAATCAAAACTATTAGAAGAGAAAATGAGACATGAGAAATTCCACCAATTTCAAAACATAAGATTTGGAAAAATCAAAAATATAATGCTGTTTCACATGTAATTCATATTTGAAAATAAATTTACAGAACAGTGTGATGAAAGCAGTTGAACCAGTAGAGGCCATATCATATCATTTTCAGAAAATCTTCAATAATGTCCAATTCTCTCTTTTCTTCTTTCTTAGAAATCCATTTAGATGAGAGCAACTGAAAAACGTTTCTTTATTCTTCACTAAAACGTTCTGAACTTACTTGTTGCATCGTCCACATTTTTCTCTGTTTCAATTCAAATTCAAAACTTCCATGATATCAAAACCAAACGTTGTTAACATTTCATGCAGGATTACCCCGAGTGCCCAGCAGTCGACACAAAACGAGTGTGCCGCATCAGTGAACATTTTTGGGGCCATGTAGCCGGGGGTTCCACAAAGCGTCCGACCTCTGGAATAAAATTATTGTAAGTTGCCCTATTACAGAGTATGGAATCTCAAAATTTTAGAATCTTAGAATCCAGAATTCAGAATCGAAGATGCCATATTTCAAAATCCAGATTCTGGGTTCCAAAATTCGATATCCCAGATACTAGAATTCATCATTCAGAGTCTAGGAATCCACATTTCAAAATCCAGAACTCAAAATACAGAATTCAAAAAAATCCGGAAAAAAAATTTAGAATTCAGAACCATAGAACCTAGAATACGAAATGCAGTATCTAAAATAGGAATCTAACAATCCAGATATCAATACCCAGATTCCGGGTTTCAGAATTCAGAATACCAAAACCTAGAATTAAAAACGTAGAACCCAGAAAGTTTGGTTCAGAGTCCCAACCTTCAAAGAATCTGCAAAGCAACTACGCAAGAACAACCAAATAAAGGATGAGAAATTGTCAAGGGGGTACGGACTTGTTGGAGAATACCAATCGAAAAGAACTGGTGTTGCTATTAAGGTACATATGAAACAGCATTATATTTTAATTTTTCCAAAATTTTTATTTTAAAATTGGTGGAATTTCTCATGTCTCATTTTCTCTTCTAATAGTTTTGGTTTTATTCAGATTGCAATTAAATAGATTCAGAAACTACACTTTTCCGTTGACAATTATCCTCAAGCTCGCGAGATGGTGGGCAGCGGCGAGAGAGTGAAGGGGAGTGAGAGACGCAGACATTTCTTTCCAATTTCCGTCGGGTCTAATATTATCACACGGGGTATTATCACTCTCAATATTATCACTCTGCGTCTTCGCATTTTTTCTCTTTTTTTGTCATCTTCTCTGAAAAGATGTATATGTGTAAGGAGATAATCATTTTAATACTACATTTAGTGCATATCATATGTCTTGGTAAAAACGAGGAGGGGAAATAAGAAGAATGTGAGACAAAATGACCCAATTTAGAAAGGATTTGAAGGATCCGTCGCTGTTCTAGTCTCGTGTTATGTGATCGACTGAATTGAAAATTTCTGAAAAAAATCGGCATGTTCGAGTTCAAGTTTTCAGAGATAATTTCAACTTTTATGTAAAATCCAGAATTCTCTTCTGACTTCTGAGAAATAGCCAATCGTGTCTTCATCGAATATGGGTTCATCTTCTATCCTCATGTGACAAGTCTTCAATTCTCACCTGTCCATTGACGCGACAGGTCTCTACTTCTCACCCGTAATTTGCATAGATGACCAAGATCTGATGATGACGTCATTATCTCAAGTTTCCTAGGAGCCAAGTTCGTGTTTATCTAATCCTATTTAATAGCACTTTGTATCTCTTTTGAAGATAATAAATGTCACCTACTGGGAAATCATGTGTGGGAGAATGGTCTGAGAAGAAATGGCCACATGGAGGTCTATTCTGTGTAGAAGGCTTGTAGGTCACACCAGTGATTTTCTGAGTTTTTACGATTATTTCCCTACTAATGACTGTTTCGTTTCCTCTTCTTCGTTTGCCAGCAGTGGCACTTCGTGAAGTACTTTTGAACTTTGGAACGATGGATTTGTAAGTTTCTTCTCAGAGAAATCTGTTGTAGTTTATTGATTTTAGACTTGAATTCTCCTTCACCTCCACCAGAGTGAGAGACTGTGTCTTTCGTTCAGCGAGACTGCGTGTAATCGAACATAATGTGGAATTCCTGAAAGAATGTCCACACATTGTCACAGTCTTCAAAAACGACGACGGTCTACACGAACACAAATTAGAATGGGAGTTCGTCGGAGGTCAAATGGCAGGAAAATCGCATCAAGAAGAGAGGAGAATAGGATGTCATCGGTTCGAGAAATGGTGAGAAACTCCCAATAAATATTCTAACGCCAGTAGTAAATGTAATTGTTTTCAGTCATAAGAATGGAAACATAATCCAATGTCACTTTCACAACCCAGAGTTCGGAGCATCTGTCGTGTTTAATCACATTTCGAAGATCTTCCAAGGACCGGTCAACCTTTTCCTAGATCTGAGTCACATCCGAAATCTCTATTCAATTCTTCTCAATCAAAACATCTCGGAATGTCAAAAACTAGAGGTGTATGAAGGATATAATAATGAACAGAATGACGAAGATTTGTATGGAATTCTGGATATGGTAAATATCGGAAAAGAATTGAAGGCGTATGTCACAAATCAAGATGAGATTGATTTTGATCAGGTGAGTTTTACGGAGTAACTGACTTTTCTCATTTTCCATTTTTCAGATATGTCACTTGGAAAGTCTCACTTTGGAGAATGCCAACTGGATGACTCTTCCCGATTTGATCTCTTTGAATTGTCGGTACGGAAGCTTCATTAATCACAAGTTTGGACCATCTGATGTTAATTCATTTGCTGAAAATTGGTACAACTCTACGAATAGGACACTGGCAAAAATGCAATTGGGATGGGATGTCGACACTGAACTGGATTTGAAGAAAAGCAAGTTGGAATGGAAGAAATGGGATCCGAAAATCAGATCGAGATGCTTTTAGTAAGTTTCAATAATTGAAATTTCGAAAAAGCCAAACATTTTCAATTGCAGTGACCCAAGTGAACCATATCATTCGAATCGTATTGATTGTTCTGAAGGATACGACATCACTCGTTCGGACGGTCTAACTGCGACAATTCTCGTTCGAGACGGTTTCGAATGCTATGCTCTTTTTCTTGTTTGGCATGATCCTTATCCAGAGAAGACCCGGTTGAATCAACTGCGTGAACGAATGACTGAAGAATTCAAAAAGTTCGAAAACGTTTTTGAGAGTCATCGTGGCAATGAGAAGTATGTGACCGTCGGGAAGATTGTTAAGAGTTGGATAGAATCGAAGGAAATTGCACACTTATCATTTGAAGAATGGAAGTATGCATTGGATTATATATCTGAAGATACATGCCATCTGTACAATCGAATTGTGAAAAATGTGAACGATATTCAGAAGGAAATCAAGCTATGGGAATCTGTAGATAATACTAACAACTGTATTCTTTGACGATTTGTTTTTTCTGCATCCGGATTTTTAATAACCTAATAATCATAATTAATCATTTTCACTCACCCCCTTACTCACAACATTCCCTATTTTTCTGCTGTTACTGAGATAAGATACAGTTTTCCTTTTTTATTCCATGCGTTCTGATCAATACAAAAAATGAAATCTGTTTTCTAGAGGGTTCAACAGAGGGAATGATTATCAATGTATGGTCGCCTCGTCAGTTCGCATAAAAGTAAAACAAACAAACCATTTTTGTCCATACTTGTCAAAAATCGGGCCGGCCCGGCTCGGCCCGTCGGCCCGGCCGGGCCGAAATTTCTCTCGGCCCGGCCCGGCCCGGTCGGCCCGGATTCAAAAATGGGTACCCATTTTTACCAATTTTTTTTTGAAATTTTTCGAAAAAAAACAGTAAAAATGCTTAAATTATCATTACATATTCAAATTTTGATTCAATTTTAAATGTTTATTCGAAAACTATACTTTTTTCAAAAAATTTCCAAAAAAAATTCAAAAACTCAAAATGTTTTGAAAAAAATGTTTCAAAACGGGCCGAGCGGGCCGGGCCGGGCCACGGGCCGGGCCGGGCCGGGCCGGGCCGGGCCGGGCCGGGCCGGGCCGAGATTTTTCCTGATTTCGGCCCGGCCCGTGACAAGTATGTTTTTGTCGAATATTGACCACATTCGACTGGTAGAGAACACAAAAAGTGTTCATTTTTACGATTTATTTCGAAGAAATCATTTGAGAGATGCATCTCAAAATCTTTCTTGTTCTGCTTCTGGCTGTCTACACCAGCCAAAAACATCTTTCTGGCACTAACAAAACTGCTGAATTCTTGGCTAAAACTCAACTGGAGCTTTTGAAAAAAGCAACGAACGAAACTAATTTGGCACGAATGTCAAAGCTGGCTTCAATCGATATCGGAAGTGAGTTTTTTGTCTTTATTCCGCCAAAAACTCTTTTTTTCAGCACTGGATAACGTGAAAAAGTTGTTCCGCCTGGTAACGATTCTGGAATTCTCTGTTTTGGATGCAGCTGCTGTTGGAAAAAAAGACATTTACGCAATGATCGAATCATATTCAGCAGAGCATAAAGCACATTCAATAATTCATTTGGAAAGAGTTCGTACCCCTTTTTATTCTCATTGCAAACCAATATTTCCAGACAAATAAAAGCCCATCGGGATGGAAAATTATCAAGGGACAGGGTATTTTTGTATCAAATGACGTTTGTGACTTCACGTGCAACATCAATTCTCTCAACACCTCAGCCGTCGACAAGTTCGTTTTGAATCCAGTTCTTGCATTGATTGGTTATGATCAATAAGTTTTTTTTTTCATTATCATGAAAATGAAATATTCAATTCAAAAGTTTTTGAGTGCCGAATGAGGAATAACTAGGACCGCTGTGAATCCTTTTATTACCAGACAAACTACAGTTATTCGACCACACTCTATTCCAGAATCCACTTATTCAAAAAATCAAACAATATTTGAGTTTTCATTGTTTACGAAGTGTTTTTCACCTGAAATTAAAGACTAGAAGTAGAGCCATTTCTCAGTATTTCATTAACTTTTTTCAGCTGCATACCTCGAGTCTGTTATTATTTAAGCCTTCACTTCTAAACTTCAGTTTTCACGTTTTGACTGATGTTTGTGATATCCAAAATATGGCTTGGATATGGTCTCATATCAGTTGTCTTGTCAGCATTTCTTGTTTTAATAATATCAACTAGCCAACTTTTCAATCAATCCTTCTACCGACTCGTCACAATTCATCTCGTTCTTGTCATTCTCAGTTGGATCAATTCATGGCCCAGTCGAATCGTCTACACAGAAGATTCTCCGTATTTCGCAAGAGTTCTCTTCGAACATTCTCCAAGATTATTCAAGTCTTTCACATTCCTCGGAGTCGCGTTTTGTCATATTCAGTCATGGAGTTCAATTGTGATTTGTATCAACAAGCTGAGAACTGCAAATCCCGAGAAATATGAAGAACGGAACAAATTCTGGAATAGATGGTGTCTTCTGATCTATGGATTAATTATAGCATTTGGCTTATTGGCTGCGAACTACTTGATCGTTATTCCGACTATCCGCTATCTCCCTGAAACTGGAAATTTTGTGTTCATCGTGATGAATTTGGTTAGTTTAAAACATTCAAAATTTCAGAGTTCTGAATCGAGTGTTTACAGGGAGATGGAATAATGAACATATTTCTCGTTGGAGTTTTTCTGATTCTCTACATTTTGATCAGTCTCATTATTGGATTGATTACTATTTGTAAAATCAGAAAACACGAAGAAAAAGGTTATCACCACTCGTCATTGGTCATCTTGGCTCATACATTCTTCCGTGTTTTCTGTCTTCTCTCGCTCATGGGATCCTTTTTCTTGCAAATTGAAGATTTCACTGTCGAAATGATGATCACTATTGTCGACTTTGTGAGTAGAATTTCAGTGTTTCAAGAGTTTATTAAAACACGTTCAGATGACATTCTCCATGACATACATGCTTCTTTTCTGCGACGAAAACGTGAAAATGGCATTTAGAACATCCTGTTCGTCTGGAGACTCAACTTAAGAATGAAATAAAATCAAAAAATCAACTTTTGTGTCTTTGTGTTGTTGAATAAAATAATAACAGATATTTCATATTTTTCGAGAGTATTTATCAGTCATTTTGAATGGAAAAGAAATTTTCATCATATGTAGAGTATTGGTGGAAGAAATACAATTATCCTGTAACGCACTCAAAAATCGAGCCGTACTTTCAAAAATTATGCACCTCGCAATGAAAAACTACACTTCTTTTCCTGATTTTTACGTCATTTCCTAAATTTCCGTCAAAAAAAGATACTTTTTTCCGTGTTGACCGAACATTCAATAGAAGCGTCTAGTCGATTCACAAACTTATTTCACATTTGACTCTAGTTTTTGTGAGTTTTTAATTTCAATATTCAGTTCAAAGGTTTGAAACTAATTTAGCAAATCTTCAACCACCAGCACATACTTCAAGATGTACGCCTTCCTGATTCTGAATATCTGTTTCGTCGTTTTTGTTGGTGTTGGGTGCAAGAAGAAGGTGAATTTTCTATCAGAAAGGTACAAAACTGAAAACATTCCAGAAAAACAATGCGAGTAAACTGAAACCTCGTGACATGTCAAAAGAAAAAGGAGTTACAAAGTCACCGGCTTCTAAACCAGGAACTCCGACGACTCCTACTCAAGAAGCAGAAAAAGTGAAAACACCGGAACCGGGTAATAAGAACACTCAAATGATGTGAATCTTCAATTGATGTTTCAGAAGCAGAACCTCCAATGGCTCCAAGAGAAGCAGATGATAATGAGACAATCAATGAAGCACCGTCTCAGTGGAGTGCTATCAAATAATATGTTATTAAAGTTAACAGTAATAAATAAATTCGTTTATATGTTCAAGTTAATTGAGCATTCATTATGTAATGTTGCACCGACTCGAATTCTGTATTCCTGAAGGTCTCACATTTGTTTTTCTAACAAAGATTGATGTTTTGATAGCCTGACGCAGATTTTGATCGAATATGACCATAATATAAGTCATTGAGAAATTTATCTGAAATTCAATTATGTTATGAAAGTTTACCGATTTCGGAATTCTTACTAAATCTGAAACAGTCATCAATATATCCACAGTCAGATAATACGAAACACTGAATGACGTGATTTGCCACGCGAGCGTTATAGAATAAACAGCAGAATGAACAACGCTTATTTGAGTGAGACGACGAAGAAGCTTTTTGTGTGCATCGTTTTGATCAGATAGCTTTTTTCTGACCTGCAGAAAAGTGACGACACTGATAACTACTATTATGATGAAGTAGAATACAATGAAGGTGAATAAAACGACGCGATTCTTTTCCGATTCCCCCTGAAATACGACTATTCACTGATTCCTATTTCACAGAGATTTCTCACCTGAGACAGTGGTAATGAAATGAATTTCTTCAATTCATAATCAAAATACATTGGTCGAACAGTAATAAGATTAGATCCAAGTGAAGAGAGACCCAATACTACAAAATACAATACTAGAAACCATTTGTTCCAGAACTTGAGAGCAGAAGAGAAAATAGAAGTTGTCAACCTGTGAGCACATATTATAATAGTGCTCAAACTCTGAACATGGAAGAAGAATGAGACCAAGAAATTGGAGACTTTGAGAACGATTGGAGTATGAACAAACACTGGAAGAATGAATATTTCTCCTTCCGGTCGAAATGTAAGACGGTGTGGCCACGTGTTGATCCAACACATCAAATTCAGAATGAGATCAACAATGACAACACGATAAAATGAATACTTGAAAAATGTATGAACGGACAGTAAAGTAATTATAAAAATAGATAGAACTGCAGAGAATATTCCAAATAGAAGCCATACAAAAAGTATCAATTCCATAAGATCAGATATGAGTAAAAGTGTGGCATTACTTCCGTATAAGAGCAAAATTTGAGATACGAAATGGTTGTTATTTACATACCGAATAACACTTTTTGTAGAAAACTAATTTTTGTGTACTAACATTTCCGAAATATCAACTAGCGATAAATATGGTTTTGATCTCTTCGCAAGATTTTTTTTCAAACTTTTTTTGAAGCACATTCTTATTAGATAACAAATAACAGAAGAGTAATTACTGGCTGTATTCATTTTTCATGAATATAAAATATCAATTACCACTTCTCGAATATTTTGATCAAATATGAAAATCATATAAGACATTGAGAATGTGACCTGAAAAGTGAATTCATAAATTAAATTCTGTTTATAATTCTCCACCATATCTGAAACTGTCATCATCATAGTAATTGTGATATTAAATGAAAAAAAGTTGGTAGAAGCTTGCCACAAAAGAAATGAAGCATAGAGAGCAGTGTGAGTTATTGCAATTTTCGATCGAATTTTCAGAAGTTCTTTGTGTTGATTCGCATGAAAAACTAATTGTTTTTTTACTTGTCGAATTGTTAGAATACCGAAAATAAATATTATGAGAAAATAGATGACCATAAATGTAGAAAGATAATAGAAACTGTTTTCGCCGTCATCCTGAATTAATAAGAATTAGAAGAAATTGAATGAAGCAAAGTGCAAGCATCGAACCTGAACTAGCGTAATGAAATAGAATAGTCTCAACTTATAATCAAAAATAACGTTATGAAAAGAAACGGGTTTCGTTGCGATGAATGCAAAAACGATGGTTCCAAAATAGACAATAAGATAGTATCGATTCCAAAAACAGTTGGTTTCGGTCAGTATTGTAGTTGTCAGTCGATGAGCACAGATAATGATAATACTCAAACTTTGAACATGAAAAAAGAAAACAATGAGTAACATCGAAATGTCCAATATGAATTTAGCATTCTCGTAAATGGGAAGTATCAATTTTTCAGCTTCAGGCCTGAAAATCAATCGATTCGGCCACGTGTTGATCCAACAGAGCGTATTCAAAATCAGATGAACTAGAATAACACGATAAAACGAATAGCTGAATGATTTGTGGATTGATAGAATAATAATCAGAAATATAGTCAATGCGGCTGAAAAAATACCGAAGAAAAGCCAGAGAATAATGATTATTTCCATCTCCGGGCACAAATATTTCAAACTTTCTCTTTTTATTAAAACTGAAACTTTCAAAAATCAACGTTGTGAATCGAAGTGAATCCAATGCGCATAAACCTTCAATTTTCTTAAATTTCGTTAACATTGCGTCTCGATTTCAACAAAGAGCAATTCAACATTTTTTCACATAAGTTTATTTGAAACTCTGAACACAACATTATATTTTTTAAGTACTTACGAGAACAGCTGAATGAAGAAGTGAAACCTATCTGAATAGTCAATGACTACTCTCTTTTTCTTTTTTTAATATGTCATATTGAAATACTTCGTGTTACAAAAAGAACAACTTCACATTACAATAACCCGACTTGAGTTGTTTTGAGTACTCTGAATATCCGTAACTCTCCCTTTTATCATAGCCGTAAAAGGAATTTTGTTGATAATGGCTGCTCGAACATTTCCATCAAATAGAATCAGAATATAAGCCATCGAAAATGCAATCTGAAACTCTCTAAGAAACAATTTCTGGAAACTGAATGACATCTGCTCACCATATCTGAAACTGTCATCAGTATATTGATTGAATTGTTATAGATCAAAAAAGGACTGACAATCTGCCAAATCAATAAAAGAGCATAGGCACAGGTATGAGTAATCGTAATCTGAGACATTTTCCGAAGTAATTGTTTATGTTGAAGTGACTGATTATCCAATCGTTTCTTAACTTTGAATATGGTCAGTGATCCAATTATTAAGATGATAAGAAGGTAGCCAGAAATAAAAAACCGAAGATAAACTCTGTTGGCCTCGATTTGTTCCTTCAAAAGTTATTGAAATCTTCACATTTAGTTCCCATACTTACCACTGTGACATTGGAAAACGTGAATGTATTTGACTGGTAATCGAACTCAACTTCATTCAAATGAATTAATTGAGTTGCTCCAAACGAGTAGACTAGAGTCAATGCATAAACCAAAAGATAATATTTACTCCAGAAAAAGTTTGAGGATTTGAAAAGAGAAGTTGATAGACGATGAATACAAATAGAAATAGAACTGATACTTTGAACATGAAGAAATATATTCATTATAAAATAAGTTATATAAATCACAGAAGGAACGTATTCATAAATTGGCAGTATGTATTCTACTCCGTCTTGTCTGAAAATCATCCTATTCGGCCACGTATTCAGCCAACAACATAGATTCAGAAGAAGATCCATCGTGATCAATCGATAGAATGAGAACGTGAAATGTTTGTTTTTTGATAACAAAACAATTAATAAAATCATGAAAATTGCAGAGATTATTCCATAAGTTAACCATACTTTTGGTAAAGTTCCAAGCATTGGAAGGTCGAGATTCAAATAATATGTTTGGGAGAACTGTGTGTGGTCAAAATGAAAAAAAATTTCTAAAGTTTTCATGAATAAATTGATATTTTCACCTGGAAAATGTTATTCAGAGGAGATTGAACACCTGTCAGACGGAAATGAAATATGGAAGTTCAAACTCAACAGGGAAGAAATTTTTCAGTAGGAAATCTGAATCTAATGTTGGAATCTGAACGTGAATCAGATTGGAGAGTGAAGAAATAAATATATAGTTTTTGCACGAGAAGAAGAAAATAAGCTAACTTTGATTAGAGAAATCATTTATTTCCAATATAAACTTTACTTAAAAGCTAATCTAATTTACATTTTTCTTTGTGAAAATTAGTGATGCACGACGAGTTTTTCCATTAGAAGCAAAACGTTTCGTTGGAATTCTTCCACCCATCAACTCGATTGTATACTTTCCACCAGGCGGTTTCTCATTTCCAAACTCAATTTTCTCATAGAGATATCCGAGAACTTGTCCGATTGTGAATGGATCAAATATGATTTGTTTATCCTGTCTCTGTACCGGATGAAGGATATAAATCCCTTTATTGTTGGCAACGACAGGACTGAAATCATCTTTTCCTTTCTGAAAAAAACTCGGATAGCATAAATAAATTAAATTGAATCTTCTATCTTATCTTACATAGACTCGGAAATCATCAGGTAAAGTTTTGATTGGAGTTCCGTTCGGAAGTGTATCTGCACCCTGAAGAAAACCAGGAGATTCAATGAAAAAAGCGAGAACAAAATACTTACGAGTCGTCCATGAGCTCCGAGTTTAGAAAACGAGACGTCTTCAGTAGTGGTAACGACGTCGCCAATTGTCGGGGTGAAACCAGTCGTCGATTCTGCTCCGATTGTTGAAAAACCTTTTGTTGGAGTTGGATGTTCAGTGGTGTGAACTTCAGATGTGGTTTGTTCTGCTTGAGTTGGAGCAATCGATGAAGATGGGAACACTTTCTCCGTCGTCTCGGTGACAGAATCTTCAGTTGTTGGCTTTACAGTAATTCTGATCTCAGTTGTTGGTTTTTCAGATGGCATAGTGTACTGTGCTCTAGTAGTCGGAGTTGATGGTGTGGGATTTTCAGTAGCTGGTTCCGTAGTGGGTTCCGTAGTTGTTCGTTTTTCTGTCGTCGGTTCGGGGGTTGGTGCTTCAGTTGTAGATATTTCTGTTGTTGCTTCCGTGGTCACCTGCACTGTTGTTGGTGTTTCGGTTCTCGGTTCCTGTTTAGTTGGTTCCGTAATCACCTCTACCGTTGTCGATTCTTCTTTTAACCGCTTTCCGACAACTGATGATGTACTACCCACTACCCACATCACCTGTTCCGGTCTAACAGGTCCTCCGAATGCACCATCCATGGAATTTCCCTTACTGGCAGGAGCATGTTTGATGAATGAGACGGCTGAAAAAGGTCTCTTTCAAGGGATAACTCATAGATTTCTTGCCTTGATAAACCATCAAAAGACAGATGAAAAGAGGAGAACGAAGGCAATGCATTTCGAGTCCCTCAATTTGTTTCGTCGAGTTTTTTGTCAAGTAATGTGAATAAATAAGCTTTTCTATATTCCCAATCTCTCATGGAATCATTTCCAAAAAAAGTTAACGGGGGAATGTTGGCACGTCGAAATGGATAGTGATATTTGCCCGTGTGTTCTCAATTTCTTTTAAAAAGTTAGACAGTCCAAAAGACCAGCGTGGTAGTGAGTTGAAGTCTAACTACATTCATTCTCTCATAATAAATTTATCTAATGCACTATTCATCTGAAAAAAACCATTAAAATGATTAAAAGTTACAAAATATAATCTTTTGTCCGTCTTATCAGATAAATATTTTTTAGATTTTATAAAGATGAAAATGAAAACTCATCTCTCGATTCAATTCAATTGAAAGCCTTTTTCTTCTTTCCATTGCAGAAGATATTCCCCACTTTCCATCAACTTCATTCCCACCGTTTTCTGTAAAGTGAGTCACTAAAAAATCAATCAAAAAACACTTTCGATTATCGAATCGAGACCCCATTTTCCCTCTTTTACCAACTGCTTTTTCCCTCATAAACACCCATTGAATGGAGAATATAAAGTGTCTATAGACATATTATTTTGTGATTCTCGAATACAAAACTCGCTTTTCATATCTTTTTGATTGTTATTGTTATCATCTCATTTTATTATTTTCCCCCGCAATACAATTTTCCAGATATTCAGCTCTCGTGTTTTGATAATTTTTTTGTGTTCTTCTGTTCATTTCCTAGAAAAATATGCCACCTTTTTTTGATTACCTCGATCGACTGAACTCACTTCCCATCAGAACAGGAACTTCTATCTACCGTATCCTCTATTTCTTATTCCATTTTTTGCTACCAAACATCAAAAAATGGCCTTTTATAATGAGCGGAACCAGAGAAAAAGAAAAGAAAAAACGCAAATGCAAAGAGACAAAAAATTGGTGTCAAATTTCAAGTTTTTCCCGAGGATATCTTCCAGTTCCATTTGCATTGGTGATGAAAGAAAACGAAAAAAAGAAGAAGAAGGACTGAGATCACCATTTTTGTGTTTTCATGCCCACGCTCTTTTTGGTTTTTTTATTCTAACAAAGGATCGTACTAGTGGATGGTCTGCACCCACTGCTGGAGATTTTCATAGAAGAGACGTTTAAGCCTTTCTGGCCTGAAACTCAGTCGGATGCAGATTTTGTATTCTACATACGGACAATTTTACTTGGAATTTTTTTTAATAACAAATATGAAAATTACTTTATTTCGGTATTGACAGGTGACATTAAAGTCTTGAAAGCTTCAGCTTTACGGTTAGTTGAATACTGATAATCCTAATTCGAGTCTAAATCCACTGTCAGAATTGGATGTAAGTCACTCCAAAACATCAAATCGATCGGTCGAAGTCCACGTTTGATAATTGTAAAATACAATCTCGAAACATTGTGGACCTGAAACTACTGTTCATTCCTTTGGGATTCCCCTTCGTCTACTACCTCCTTAGTCTCCAATTAGACATCTGAAACTTGATAGTGGACTACGGTAGTCTGTCAATTCCTTCATCTCAAATAGTTACATCTGTCCATGTCCATTTTCAAGACCATCATTATATCCATTTCTTGTGACGTGGAACATCTTCTTTGCTATCCCGTCTCTTCGTTTTCTTTACTAATTTCAGAATTCTATTCCCATCTAATCTGATTACTCATTTTGAATAGATTTCCTCTATTTTCTTCTTCTTCTTTTTAAACTGTTCTTCTTCTTCTGCTTCTTCTTCGTTTCCTGAAAAATTGTGTTCACTTATCTTATTCATCTCTCTTCTTCTTTTTTCTTTTTTTCACACATCTCAACACGACATACAAAAAATAAGAAAATGTATTTTGTCGAAGAAAAAAACCAGTGAAAATAAAAAATAAATTTTTGTTAGCCCGCCCATCACAAATCGCCTTTTCGTCAGGTATTAGACGGCACGTCCCACTCATTTTTACGGGAAAATAAGAAGAGAAATTAGAGGAGAGGAAATGATGAAAGTGGTAAGAGATAGAGAGAGAATATTTATAAGACAGTCTCAACATCTTGATGTTGATTTCATAGTCCGGATTTTCAGTCTGAGGTTTGTTTTTTGAAAGTGATCAGCAAGTAACTTATAAATTGGATGACGAGTGGATCTTCATTGATTTCGAGATGACAAACAAGGATCATACTATATCTTCTCTTATTTTTCTTCTTCTGTTCTTTTACCAGAAGAGTCATTTTTTATTTCCTTCCTTCTGAAGCTGGCTTGCACTTCTCATGACATCAACCTACAGGAAAGTAATATATTTTACCATCTCTCTCTTTCTATTTTCTTCGAGAAAGGAGTCGCATGTCAACAGATGTTCCCTTCCTTCTAATCACTTTTCCATTCATAAAATTGTGCAACAATTCTGATGAATACATAATTTTTCGGAATATCGAATTGAAGAAAAGATGGATTATGACAAAGCATTCTTATTTCCTTATTCCTTTTCATCCACCCCCAACAATTTTTGTCATTTTTCATGAGAGCTCCTTGGGTTTTGGACAAGATCTTATCTTTGAGAATATGCAGATTTGGGGTGGGTCTCAAGGAGCTTTGAGTGATTCACTGCTCCATGCATATGGGTCTAGCGAAAGAGATATTCTTGGAAATCCATTGAAAGAGAAGAAAGAGTCTTCCAAATCGCTAGAACTCCAGATCTGAAGCATCGCCTACCTGGTTGCTCTTTGCCTTTAAACGAGTGCCATCATAAAAAAAAGAATTAAGGGATCTTATCTCAAAAATGAATAGAACAGCGTCTAGCGAATTCTAAAACTCTCTCGACATACTTTCCAACTCATCTTCCTCTGTATTCTGTCCCTGCTCTTTTTCTCCATTACAAGTGTTCGTTGCTCTTACTTTGTATTCTCCAACTCTTTCATATTTTGGGTCGGATCGTCCTCCTCTCTCACTCTGTTCGGAATTCTCAATTAGATTTCTTCTTCTTTCCTGCTCTTCTATATATATATATTTTGTTCTGCGCGAAGAGAGCCGCACAAAAAATAACCAGAAGACGTGTTTACACATTCATGTGTTCAGTTGGGAGGAGCAAGAAATACACATTTTTCGCGTCTTGGGATTTTTTAGTTTTTATTTTTATTTATGAGGATGAGGGCTGGTAGGTAACAAAAATTATATTATTACGATTTGAGGTGCCGGTGTCTCTAGAACAACTCGGATCGGTTACGGTAGATTCCAACTGATTCCCCCAACGTGTCCATTATCAATTCTCGAGTTTCCAGACTCATTCGACAAATGAAAAAATGTTGTTTCGTATCAGTTGACCATCTGATTGACCAATAAACATATAGTACAAAAACAAGTTATTCGGGAGGTCTTGTTGTTGTTTCTCCTTATTTCTATTGTTTCAAAACAGAATATTTTATCATGAATCCCTCACTTTTCGACGAATTTCCCTTCTTTCTTCCATCCCATGACGAATTCGAAAGTATAAAGTAAAGTTGTAAACTTTATCAATTCCCCCTACCGTAACCGTTTCTTCGTTTTTCTTTTTTCATCTTCAAAAGCTTTTTATCATAACAATAAGAGTCGATTGAATAGATGATTGAGTCTATTGTCAAGTGACACGTCATTCCTTTTGGTGAAATCGAAAGGAGTTTTCTAGAAACTCTCATTCTTCTCAGGTTTAATCTATTGAGATGTTGTGTTGACATGACTCAGAGTTTCATTTCATACTTTTTCTTTTTGATCCACGAGGAAGTAGATTATCTATTGAGACTTTGGATTGGGATTTTATACCTGAAAATACAAAATTTGGAAGGAAATCTAATCTAATCAGAAGTACCCGGAAGATATAAATCTGAGATACAAAGTAGTTCAGATCTTCTCGCTCTCATTTTCATTTTCTGAATGGCAGAGGTTTAGTAACTCATTCAAGGTCATCTAATTACTTCCTTGTGTATTCTAAGAACATATTAAAAACCAGTTGAATACAGAGATCTCATGAGTTCTTTCTCTGAAAATTAGAATAGAAACTGTATTGTTTTTTCCTTTTAGTCTAGACAATCCAATTTCCGGAGTACATTTCTTCCTACGCATTCATGAAGATCTATATCGTTTCTGATCATTCTAAAACAGAAGACCGAAGTCATCAGAAGCTCTTCCAATTGGGCTAGCTAGACCCACTCCTCTCTCTAGAATCTCAAACTGCCACGTCATCTTAACTCATCAGTAATCCGCCGATTCTCTCACTTCCATTTTTTTGTTTCGATTGAATGTGTGGGGTTCGTGCGGAGTATAGAGTGAGGGAGTGAAAGAGAGAACGATAAAACATACACGATTTCGTCGTTTTCAATTCGAATATATCTATAAAACTGCGGTTCGAATGGTATTGCACACCCCCTCGTTTTTCTCGTTTCTTCTTCTTCTTACCTTCCATTCGTGTTCCTTTTTGTCGTCAAATGATCTGTTTCGTGTTGTCCAAAAAAAAAGAAAAGAAAGAGAGAGAGAGAGGGAGTCATTTCCATATTTCGTACCATATCGTGGGAATATTTACAGTCTATAAATATGTACATCAGTATCACTTTGGACACGTTTTGCTTTTCATTCATACTTTCCACTCTCTTCTTTCGAAATCATTCTCGAATTTTTCGATCTTCAGTTCCCTTATTTTCAGCCTTCAATCCTCCATTATCAACATGAAGTTCGGCACATCATTCGTTCTTTTCGCCACCATCTCAATGATGTTCGCTGTGGCATACGGTAAGTATCTACAGTAATCTTATGTCTGGAAGAAAGTTTCAATGTCCTTTTTCAGCCGAAGAAGAGGCTCCAGAAGCCGCTGTCGTCGTGACAACAGAAGCAGCAGCTGAAGCTCCAGTCACCGGAGGAGCCGTCGGTGGAGCTGAACCAGCCAAGGAAGCTCCAGCTGTTGCTGCAGGAGAGGTTACTGGAAAGGCCGGAGGTGCTGATATTGAGGTTAGTTTTCGAGTAATTTGGTTTCCTTCAGATCGTTTTTAGTTACTATAAATTTCTATTGTCTTGAAAACGTCAAGATACACTGCTTTAGTGTGTTTTATGAGCGTCATAAAGAAGAAATTGTAGCGAAATTGGAAGTGAAAAACTGAAGATTATAACCGATGTAGACTTTCTGGTCTCTATTATTCAACATCGGTTTTCAGGTTACCACTGCAGCCATCGTTCCACTTGTCACCTCTGATGCTCCAGTCACCCCATCCATTGAGACTACAACCAAGGCATCCAACTCTCTCATCTCCCACGTCTTCGCTTTCGGTTGCTTCTTCCTGGTCGCTCTTCATCAATAATTTCACTCGAACGATAATTCTCTTCAGAATTTGATTTTTTTTTTCTTTTCTCACCCCCCTTGTTATCATAAAACTAATATTTTTCATCATTCTCTTCATCAAATTATTTTGGATTTCCTCTAAAACTCATATACGCCTTAACTAAATTTAAATATTTTTCCTGACAACTCTCGCAATTTTTATTTCATTTTTCAGTATATTTTTCAGAACAATAAAGACTAGATTAGAATCAATAATTTCTCGGCCAAGCCGGTCTCATCGCATCGTAATCATCCAGCTTCGTTGATTCTTTGAGTCCGAATCCATCGAAAACTTCGCGAATCTTATTCGAAGATTCATTTTCGGTGCTCTCTGTGACGACTTTTTTATCAATCGATTCGGATGAAGCAATAATTCTCCTGTAAATATTTACTCGAACGATGATTTTGCCTCTCATCTACTATACCGGTTCAATTGAATATTTCTGATGATATTCTGTAGGTTTATTTGTTTTTCGAGTAATGAATCGTCGCTTTTGAATGGGCCGAAGTTCTGTCTTTGAAGTCGAATCGTCGCTGATTCCAATCCAAGATTTATTCCAATGTTTTCTACGAGCTGTCTGGAAAAATATGAATTGTAGACTATTTAAATCCTGAAACAAGGACTCTCACCTCAACATCTCATCGTCTTCTCCAGAGCATTGCGCAGTAATTGAAAACCGGGGTGATCGGAACCAATTCAAGTCGATTGAATAAACTATTTGAGCACCAGGAAGTTGGGCTCTTGGGACTCCTCGTCGGGCTAATTCGAAAGCCTCAGAGCTCTATTGAAAATTAAAATAATTATGCGATATACTACCCGGACTGCTCACTTCTAAATCCACATTAGCATGTCTAAATGAAGCTCCACGAAACTCTGATTCCATCCGTGACAAAACCTTTTCAATTCTGTGTCGTGTAATTTTTCCGATTTCTGCAGAGGTGTCCACAGGTTTTTTGAGTAGTCCATCAATCCGATAGGCATTCGTCCACGATTTCGCCATGATTTCAGGAACTTTTTCGCATCCATCATTCAACCCGAACACTTAAAATATTATGTTTATTTTCGTAATTTATCTGATGCTTACGGCAAACTCCAGAACTATTTGCTGCTAACGGAAGTACATCTAGAATCTGAATGTCTTCCGACCTAATGGATCTTCCTGATACCAGAGGGTGATATCTGA
The DNA here is from genome assembly GCF_010183535.1 of Caenorhabditis remanei. Taxonomy (NCBI): domain Eukaryota; kingdom Metazoa; phylum Nematoda; class Chromadorea; order Rhabditida; family Rhabditidae; genus Caenorhabditis; species Caenorhabditis remanei. The sequence goes on from NC_071331.1 coordinate 13,711,782, forward strand.
AAATACTGCCGATAAGGGCATGTTAATTATGATTGCCTCTTCACAATCCTATCGAATAGATTCAAATGATGAAATTATAATTCTAAACCCAATTTGCTCTTCAAAAAGAAATTTACTCAAAGTATTACGTACTGTGATTCGCAGTATGTTCGTCATCGACCTCACCTATAATCCGCTATTTCATTCCGCCCGACTACCACAAGTGCTCCAGATTCATGGTGAGGTTCAACAATTGGAAGAGAGATCAGAGGAAGTCTTACTTGTGAAGTAGATTCTATTTCAGCAACTGTCTCAGAAATCTGTCTGGTCAAGAGCTTAATGAGAGCCGATGAAGAGACTCCAGAACGCTTATAAACACACAAAACACCGGATAGCGCCTTCCAAAGATGACTTTGACTCATTTTCTGAACTTTAATAATCTCGAACTGTTTTCTTTATTGGAAGCGGTAGGTTTGTTCAAACAAGCTTCGAATATTTGGCATGCGTAACAGAAGTTTTAGATTAACAATTTTATTTTTTTCAACAAAAAACAACAGTTTAATGCTTTTGGGCGATACGCTTGTCACGCTCCTCAGCGATGGAAAGACGGACTCCGTTTCCAGATGGAAGGGAGACGAGGGCCTTGTTTCCTTTTCCAATGACGAAGACGTTGGAAATGCTGGAAGGAAAGAACTTATTTTAGCAACCAACCTTAGCCGGACTTTTACGACCCTCGCGGCCCCCGACCTTCATTCTCCTTTAGCCTTCAAGGCAAACTTACCGAGTGGCGAAGGAGTGTCCAGCAGAATCCTTAATGTGGATGATGTCAGATGCTCCTGGGAGACGCTCACGATGTCCGATGATTCCGATACGACCAACGTTACGTCCTCCGGTGACGTAGGCCAAGTTTCCTGGCTCGAACTTGACGAAGTCGGAGATCTTCTGGGTGTTGATGTTGAAGACGATGGTATCGTTGACCTTGACATGTGGGTCTGGGTAACGGATGGTGCGTCCGTCAGTGGTGGTGAGGACTGGGACTCCCTTGTTGAGTGTGCGGACAGATCTGACCTTGCAGAGCTTGAAGTCAGCCTCAGCAGCTTGGATTCTGTGGACGATGTAACGTCCCTTGGTATCGTAGAGCATACGGAAATACTCGTTGGTGCGGTCGATGGCGACAACATCTGTAAAAAAATCAGTATTTAAAAATCAACAGTGTCAATTTCTTACCCATGAATCCAGTTGGGAACTTGTGGCAGGTTCTGACCTTTCCGTCGACGCGGACAATTCTCTGGGTGAGGATCTTCTTGGCCTCGGTGTAGTTGAGAGCGTACTTCAGACGGTTACGGAGGAACAAGCTGAGTGGGAGAGACTCACGAAGCTTGTGTGGTCCTGGGTTTGGACGAACGGCGAAAACTCCTCCGAGTTTGTCGAGCATCCAGTGCTTTGGGGCAGCAAGACGCTTAAGATGCTTCTTTGGTCCTCTCATTTTTTAAAGTGTGTACCTCAAGCTGAAAAAATAAGCTTTAAGAAAAGTTCTGAAAATACAAACAGAATTTTACGAGAAACACAGAAAATTTTATACATCTCAAGTTTACTAAAGGGCGTTCTATAGGTTACATTATCACAAAAACAATAGAATTCTACATATTAATCCACAAAAAGCCTAAAAATTCAGTAAAAATAGGAAAAGTGAGACAAACTTTTGTCAGTTTGGCCTAAAAAATGTTTCGCTGTGAGACCCGTGGAAAGAAATAGGATGCGCCTTTAAATGCCTGCAATCGCGCCCTGTCGCACCTTGTCGTGTACTCCTCTCAGACAACTCCAAACTCTCCAGCCGGATCAATCTGGAGAGTTTGGCTCCGGCCGGAGCTCCGGATATCCATAGCTGCCGAATCTTAGTCAGAAAATTTAAGACCTGAATGTTGGTTTAAAAATTTTTGAAAATTTCAGTTAACAAAAAACCGAATTTTTTGAAATTTTTTGAATTTTTGTCACGAAAAAGTAACATTTCGACTATGATCGAGGAGAAATTCTGAATCATCAAAAAAAATTTTTTAAAGTCCAAACAATTTTTTGATGAGAATTGGAACGTTTTGATCCGGCTTTTGACAACTATGCAGAGCACTGTAAATATGTTTAAAACATCGTAAAACTTTTAATGCTAAATATCAACAACATAATTCCGCAAGATGAGAACAATATAACTTTTCCCAGCTCCCAGTTTAATGAGATAACTGCCCCAACTATTTTTCTAAATCATAATCGTGTTGGGGAGGAAGGCAGTGATTATTAAATTTTTATTCACAAAAATCGACAAAGTGTTCAATATTTCAAGATGAAATAATGGAAATTGACTTATAGCAAGTAAATGAGAGAATGATAATGGTATTCTACACAAAATCGATAATTTTTTTTCGGTTTTTAAAAAATTAAACGGAAATTTACTGATAAAAAATAAACTACTGGAAAGGGAGAGTTGGAAACGATGGGTTTACAATAATGATTCCAGCGAAAGGCAGTTTCAGTAGACAGTAAACGGGTAGAAAAAACGTGTTTTTTGTTGTAAAAGGCACTTTTTGGAGGGGTTTATAGAGGAAGGAGGAGTGGAAAAATTGGAGCAAATTTCAAACTGAAAAAGTAGAATTATATGAAAGTTATTATGCAGGAGAGCCATATGACTAGCAAAACAGGAAAAATACATAAAATATGTAAAAATGAAGAAAAAGAGAATCAGTAGAAACAGGGATTTAGAAGTTGGACCACATTGGTTTTCGGAGCCAACGGAGACGAAGTCCTGAGTTGGTGCGAATCTTGATCGAGGCAGCTTCAGCAGCACGAACAACATCTTTTACGGATTGCATCAAGTTTTGAGCATTGTGTACCAGCTGTTGCATAGCTTCATCATCCTCTTCGCTGCCTGAAATCAAAAAATTTAGTTGCGAATTCACACTTTTTTTATTAAAAGGAATCAATGGTTAGATCAGTCACTCGCAAATCATTGGTTTCACACAAGATAGTTATTTTATAGAATGTTTAGTGAGGGAATGGAAAATTTCAATTCACACAATTATTTTGTTTTCTCTGCAAACGAATTATTTACCCTCGACTGGTTGACCGTATGGGCCGATGACATCTGGAATGGTTTTTGATACTTTTGAATTAAAAAAAATGAGAATTATGAATTAGCAGTTGTCATTGTTCTAGTTTCAAACTCACTTGCTGATCCGAGCATTGTAGCCTTCACAGTTGACAACACCTTCAATTGGGTAGCTATCGTTGGGATTCTTTCAGAAACTTGAAGGAGAGCCTGGAAAGAAATAGATAAAGATCATTCGGTTATCCGAGGAATTCCTACCGTTCTCATCTTGATATCGGTACAAAGTCTAGCAAGTTGAACTGCCAATCGTGTAACTTCCTCTGATGAATCAGCAATAGCCTTCGAGCAATTGATAAGATCCTTCTTCGTTCCGCCTTCTCCTCTAACCAATTGAGATAATCTAGCCATCAAAATAGCCATTCTCTTGGCAGCAGCAACAATATCGTTCTCTTGTGAACTCCATTGTTTCAACTCATTGTGCAAGTTGTGAGCAGCAGCAAGCATTGGTTGATGAGATGCTTGTGGCAATGGATATCTCTCCCAGAATGCACGTGTCTCTTCTTCTTCATCATACTCTGGTGGTGGAGGTGGACGTGGTGGTGGTGAGAGTTCAACTGGTGGGGGTGGACGTGGTGGGGCAGGAATATCCTCTCGAATGATCATCTTGTTGTGAACGATTGGAGCAGTTGGTGGGGATGCATTGACACTTCTGATCACTTGCGACGATGGTGGAGGCTGAAAAAAGTTTATTTTTGCTTGTATTTGTCTCGTCCTCATTCCAATTGATCTTAATGCTCAGTCGTGATTTCATTACTTCCAAATCATTCAAATCCAATGAAGAACTCCTTGAAATCAATCAGATCTTCATGAGAAAAGCTACGAACATTCTTGTGCCTTCGCCTCGGAAGCAAGCAAACAAAAAGAAGGAAGTTTCTATTTACTGTACCAACACTAAATTATGAGGTCAAAGATGATCTTTGATGAGAAGGCGAACACAACTGTTTTTTGTTTCGAAAGGAACAGAGTTCAAAAAGTGAGAAAGTACTCACTGGATTGTATGGAGAAGCTCTTGAAATGCTCTCTTGGTAGCTTGAATGTCTTCCATTATTCATTGGAACTCCAGTGATTGCATCTCCAACAGCTCTAACACTGTTCAATAAATGATCATTGGTTCCACGCCAGTTCTGTGCAGCATACTGATCGTGTGGATTCTGGGCAATTTGCTTGGCATTATTCACCATTGGTGGGATGGCTGAAAAGAGAGTTTGGGTTGATTTGATATAAGAGAAATTGAATATAGTCTGTGTTTTGTTGTGTTCTATCGTTTCTATCATGTTACTTACTAATAAGAACCTGCGGATTGAAGGGCATCAGACGAGTTTTGTAGACATATTCATAGTTTTGCTCACTATAATTGTCATACTCATCCGATGAGTCGTAGTTATCGGATACTGACGAAGAGTACCGATTGATAGGCATCATTTCCCCCTGTGAGATGATACTTAAGGATGATTTGATCAACGAGAATAAAAGAGATATGAAATGAAAATGTGAGAAAAAAAGCGCAGATATTCCAGAAATTTCCGAATTACCAAGCTGAAACTACAAAATAGAACAACCGTAATCCTCTCCAAAAACTAGGAACCTTGATAAAACATGGAGTTTAGAATAAGAAAAACAGTTTTCGGATTGAACTGGTAACTTGGAAAAAGATAGGAACTTTTGTGTCTCGTGGGTTTCGAAGGATGGTGAAAAGCCCCGATTTGCCCCCGTCGTCGTCGAAAATTACAAGGAGCACACAAACAAAAAGCGGAAAAAAGAAAGTGAGAGAATTGAAAGAGGAGAGTAAGATGAACGTCAAAGTCAACAAATCACCCCTTCCAACCACCCACAATTTTTCATTTTCTCTCCCTCATAGCTTCTATTTAAACTGTTTGATATTGGTGATGATGGGTTGGTTGGTTGGAAGAAGACAACTGTGTGGGGATGGCATTAACTTGTCACTTTTTAAGTTGACGAGGAACGGGGAAGTAAAACAAAAAGAGATTTGGAAGTGATAAACAGAGGGGGAAATTTCAGATGTTTTTGATCGTAGACTCAAGATTTCAGATGATCTGTGTGCTGTTGTGTTCTATTTGATGCAATGAACCCAATGGAATTCAGTTAGAAACTTACCATTGTGCAACTGGTCGGCAGCATTTCTGACTCTCGACACGAACGACGGTTCCTCTGAGTTGTCAGCTTCATTCTGTGCAGTCATCAACACACGATTTCCGAGACGAGCGATCTGTGAACTGTTGTTGACCATTCCATGGGCATCTCCTCCGCTGATTGCTCCTTCACAGTTATTGGTGTAACGGCGCATAGCCTGGATTCAAGACGAATTATGAACATTGTGTTTGGAAAAAGACTCACGGTTTCAGAAGCACGAACGAACTCTCCAGTATCAATGGCGTCGTCAACATGAGAACGAAGACGATGGAGAGCGTCGGCGTATTGTCTGAAAATGAATGGTTGGAAAAGTTTAAAAGTATTTCTTCTCAAAAAATAAAATAAGAGAAAGAGCCTCTTTGCTACTTGACACACTTCAGAAATAAATCTAATTTCCGTTTCTGTCTCTATTCTAAACCCTTATCCCCTCCCAGAATAACTAACTTGTGAATATTCTCAAAGTGTTGCTCAGATCCTGGATTATGAAGTCTGACACGTCCAGCGTTAACAATTTGTGGTGTCAGCTGTTCAACCTTTTCAGCCGTATCCAGAATAGCTTCTACTGTTTTCTTGCTCTTTGATGGTCCACATGAGGCAACGAGACGTGCAGTGGTGGTCATCGATTGAGAGTGATCCGAGAGACGTTGAGACTTATCGACGAAGTTCTGCTCACGGTTTGGATCGTATGGGTCGGCGTGAACGGCCTCCACGAATTGTTTGAGTGGCGTCGTGATGTCGGCGAAATCGTCCACCTGGAATCATACAGATTGATTAAAGAGAGAGGAATATTGGGAGCGTCTTCTCAACAGAAAACCTCAATAGAAACAATTTCTGTTTCTGATAATCTGCACAAAGGAAAAAAGGAAAAACTGACAACACGATCGGTGAGAACTCTTCTCATAAAATCTCCCAAATCACGAAGGGAATTTCTCAATTGGTTGCGAATTTGTTGTGCTTCTGGTGAGTTTCCGAGTCCACGACGTTCAAGATCAGCAAGTTGAGCAGCCAATCGATCAATATCAGAGCAAAGACCAAGAAGCCGGTTTCTGAAAGTGATGGGGGTTGAGAAAGAGGGTTCGGATACATAAGACGTATTGTGAAAGGGTAGATGAGAAGCTGTTTTTGTGGACTGTACTGAACAGGGAAGCTGATAAATTGTTACCTGTCTTGTGGGTTCAAACGATCAGCCAACTTGCGGGCATCAGCAGTAAGAAGACGGATAGCTTGGAGACCGAGACCTCCGTCATCGAGTCCTGGGTTGTCGAGCCATCTGAAATTATTCAGAATTACAGTATAATCATTTTCTAAACTACTAACCTCATAGCCTGCTCTAATCTTCCGGCAGCAGTATGAGCTGGATTGGCTCCACCGTGTCTTTGAGCATTCTGAAGAGCATCGCTCATCAATCCAGAGCTTGTCTGAGATCCAACAAGATCCTTAAGTCTTCTGGCAGTTTGAGCAGCCAAATTCTCACGATCATGTTGTCCGTTGTTTCTCAAATTGCACAATTCATCAGTGAAAGAAGTGATCTCAAAGATGCTTCTCTTGATGCTTTGAGCATCTTCTGGAAGTGCACGAGCAGCAATTCTATCAGCATATTCACAGATACGACGGATAGCTTTCTCTCCAACAGCTCCTGGTCTAGCTTGTGGATCAGCCAACCAGTCAAGAGCTGCCGTGAGAAGAGACTTGGCAGCAGACAATGCCTTTCTCATGACAGTCACATTATCAGCATCCCATTCATCTTCATCATAAGTAGTCAATTGAAGAACACGAATGATTTCATTCATCTCTTCAGTCATTCTTTGACTCATGAAGTTTCTGTTGGCAACAGCTTCAGAATGTCCTTGACGTGGATGGGGGTTGCCGAGTTCGATGGAAGTTTTCATTGAGCAAATGAGGACTGGAGCAATGGTTTTGATGCAATCAAGACAACGAATGAGGATTTCACGATGAACTTGATGCGTCAGTTCTTGTTGACGAAGGTTGACATCGTTGGTGACGTCGTGAAGAACTGGACTGATGTCCTGAAACAAAGATAATTCTGATAATTCTGAGCAAGAAAAAGAGATATTACCTTCACAAATTGTTGAAGATCAACCATTGAGTCGATGACTTCCGAGACAGCCACATAATCGTTGACTTTTCTACAGATTCTGATGATCTTTCTGACTTCAGACTCGTCGAAACATAGAAGAAGAGCAGATGTTCCTTGCAGAATTCCACGAGCTCCATCAATCAACTTCTTACGAGCTGGCACCGAATAGGGGTCGTGCTGGAATATTGGATCTGAATTGATGTTCTGAATTTAAGAAAAGAGCTCACCTTGAGCGAATATGAGCTCTCCTCAAGAAGTTTAGATGATCCTTCGACTCTTTGAAGTGCTGGTGGCATGTCTTGTTGAAGAATACGGTCATCGGAATGATCACAAGTGTCGTATCCGACCTGAAAACCAGAATTATTTATGTTGTTCCTTTTAGTAATAACTATCTACTCTTTCTCAGTGAAGCTTCACCGGTCATTTTAATTCTCTATTTACCTTTTTCTTTCTTCTCTGATCATCTCCCCATGATGACCTTTTAGTTAATGACCTTCTCATAGAAACCGATCGATATTCTTCACTTGATCTAGTTAGTGAAGTCATCGAACGATGAATATAGTCTCGATTCATTTTCAGAGAGACTCTTTAATAACCTATTGAATCATTTTCCAAGTATTTACAGAAAAAATAAAATGCAGAAAACAGTGAGTCAAAAGGAAGCTCAAGCTCAACAAAATAGTCCTTCTTCCGACTTTTTGCCGTCTTGGTCGCTGCCCCGATTATTTGTCGACTTGTTTGTCAATTGTTGTGTGTTGGCTCAACGAATTAGGAGCCGACACAGAAGAGGAAAAAACTGTGGAGCAAGTAGGAAAAAGGACAGGAAATTCGGGAGAATTGGAGTTTTTCTACAGAGGTATTTAGAAGAATTAGTAATGCGGGGGAGAATTGATATGGGAATGACTCATTTTATGATGGAATTCTCATGTAGACAATCTAATGGTGTTTTCATAACGCCTTCTCTCCATCATTTTCTCACCTGAATCAAGTTTCCGACGGCTCTAGAGACCATTCCAACTGGTCCTGTAAGATCAGGCATCGCATTTCCATCGTTCGCTTCTTCATGGAGAATCACCAATCGGGATACCTAGAATAGTATAGGATTACTGATGGACTCAGAGAGGGTTTGAGCTACCATGACACTCTTGAAACATAGTATATTATGATGTTTTCTACGGGGGGTCTATTTATGAAATTATATTTTGTAACACTTAAATTGAAAAATAAAAAAACACATTGAAGAGACAAAACGACAAGTAAGGCTCACCCACACTGAAAGTTCGTTTCAGCTGAAAAAGTGTTGATGTTTTACATTTCATTTTAAGGCACATACACATCGAAATTCACACATTTTTTCAAACTCTGAACAGATAATAGACATACACATCCATCTTTGCCACGCGGCATCATCAACTGACACACTGGACAGTCGTCATCATTGACGACGTGTCTCACTGTATCCGGTGTGATATATTCTGGAATCGATCGTCGACTGGATGCTCTCGAGAGAGCCAGAGCAGATCGAGAGGCAAATCGATCGAGATTTGGCATTGAAGCACCAAGATGACGGACTTCATCCACACTGGTCGCATTCTTCTCGGCCATCGCCAACACATAATGAAGCTGGAAATTGACAAAGGACTATGGACATGAGACAAGGAAACATGGACGATTTGGGGTGAAGAAGTAGAGGAAGAGAATCCGATTGATTAATTGGTAGAAGTGGTTCCAAGAAGTTGATTAGGTTGCAGGTTGCTCCAGACGGAGGACACAGGGAGCAGGCATTAGGACAGGAGAAATACAAAGAAAGGATAGAGAGAGGTCCATTCCAGGGCTTTAAGAGACTCTGTAAGTTTTATTAGGCCGGCACATTTTTAGCAACTGCGCTCCACCAAAGTTTTCGTGGGGTGTTTCATTTCTCAGTGTCTCTTCATTCCACATTGATAATTCGGTAGAGCGCAGTTGTAAAAAGCCGGACATAAAAACAAAAACTTTCAAAAATGAACCCCCTCTTCTGCAAAACCAATCAGATTTTTTTCTGAGATCCAAAAGCATTTGTGTTATTTGTCAGCAGAGACGCAGACCACTTTCCAACCACACACACGGTTTACTATTATCCAAACAGAGAGAAAAAGAGACTCTTGAGACTCCATCGTATGACGGTTTGGTACGATTTTCCGTTGATTTAAGGATAACGGTTTTCAGGTTTTCAGTTTCAGGATTTCAGGGAAATACGTGCAATAAGAGACAGTTACAACAAGATAGTGAAGAATTTTTGTAGAAGTGGTTTTCAGTTTTTTTTAGAAATCACATTTTTGGACATGTTACAGGAAGTTCTAGAAGCAATTCATCAGAAACCAACCTGTTGAGCGACGGGTTCGAGAATATTCTCGATGGTTTTTGTGTGGAAGACTGGCATTTTTGAGTCCGATTATTTCAGCTTTTCCTAGTTGGTTTTTGATGACAATCTCTCAACCCACTCTGCTTGATGTTGAGCTGATCTCTTAGCACATCTGAAATTAATTGTAAATTTTGTATTTTCAGTGAAAATTAAACGAAATTTCAAGTGGAAAGCAAGTAGCGATGAAATAAATATTTGCTGCTGAAACCTTCAGAATGTTATCATAATCTTATCGAATTATACGTGGAATTGACGAGGTGGCACAAGAGACGAATTGGATGAAAACGAAGTGATAAGAGAGGGAAAAAGTAGGGGAGGGACGGGCGATAAACAGATAAAAATGGAAAAATTTGTTTGCCTTTTTTGTGTTTATTTTGCATTTTTCCATCGTTTTTATGAGAGTTTTCAGAATAAAAAAACTTGTGAACAAAGAGAATCAGAACATGGATGTCGGTTTAAGACTAGGAATGAAGGAATTCATGGAAAATATTTAGAATCAGAAGGATACGGTACACTGAAATAATGAAGGATACACATGTTTTGTATTTAAAAACTTAATTTTCAGAAAAAAGAACCCTTGCAGAAAACAAACCTAATTTGAGAAGAGTCAAATTTTTTAACTCTTGAAATTTACAAAAAGGAATACATTCAATTCAAATTCAAAGGTGATCGTACAGTTTCGGAGTCTCCGTAGCTACGAAACCAGCTGGGAGTCATCTAAATAGGATTCAGGAGAACACAATCAGTCATCAACTTTTCAAAGGTGTCAAAAAACGGCTAGTAAAATGCAAAAGTGTACATAAAATAAAGTATGCAAAAAACCAAATAGACAAGAAGCTGGAAGAGAGTAAACAAAAAAAGAGAATCTAGAGAAAAGCGAGAGAAAACTGAAGAAGGTCCGTCTCTCTCCCGCGCCTTCTTTTCTTCTTTTTCTTCTTTTTTTCTTCAACTCAACACCAACCAACCCACACATATGTTTCAATTCAAATGGAATCAAAATGAGAATGAGAGAGAATGCATGAAGTGTAGAGACGCAAAGTGAAAAACGAAAACCGTTCACTTCCGATTCGCGCCCTTTGTGGTATTTCGGAGAAGGCTTATGCGGTCAGGTTCGGTAGAAATCTATTCAAATCAGGTGATGAGATAGTATCAAAAAATAAGAGATCAGGAAGAGAAGCAAAGAAATTTTTCTCGGGGCGACTGGCCGGGATGAAGGAATCATCAACGATAGAGACAGAGAGAGAAACAACGCTACGGATAGGATCGGGCAAAGGTGCGTGGGTTGGATGATGGAAGAAAAGTATTAGGATTCAAGAGAGATTCAGGAAAAGAGAGAAGGCGATCGGAGATCGGAAGAAGTCGGGTGGGTGGCAGAGAGTGTGATTTTGTGATGTTGGAGAGAGCAGCCAACTCGGCGAGCATCATCACAAAACAACAACAAAAGAGCAGATGAAATGATAGGTGTCTAGGGGTGAAGAGGGCAAATGGAATCGGGGATTTACTAGTTTACATTTCAGAAAGGTCAAAAAGTTACTGGTTGGAAAGAAGTGTACTGTAGCTTTCCGAGTTCTAGAATTTCAACCTGCGAGTCAAAATAACATAGTAATTGAAACAATTGAATCTCCGAGACCAATTCAGGGTTACCGATTTGAACTGAGAATTTAAGATTTAGACTGCGTCATTGAATAATGTTTCTAGTGCAAAAATCGGTTTAGAAAACTGAAAAACCCAAAATCAAAACCTAGTTCATATCTTCAATTAACACTTGAATACTCGGTGGTCCAATGCGTCAGAAGTCGGTGATTGGGGGTGGGAGGGTGGTTCTGTTGATTGATTAACTTTTGGAGATCAACCTATCAATTTGATGTTTTTGTGTGTAATCAAACTATGAAGGACTAGATATCAGAAACCACTTTTGAACATTGTGTTCTGGGAGTAGAGATGCAATTAACAAGAGGGACGATAGACGAATAAATCAAAACTGTTTCGGAAAACTTTGGGGAGGAATGGAAAAGTTAATATTCACTGCCAAAACGGGACCCGTATTTGAGGGTTAATATTCAAATAGATAACTTTTGTATCCGATTGCAGCAAAATGGACATAACATTTGAAGATGGAGCTGTTCATAAAAGTTTCCGCAATGAAAACGAAGATCAAATCATGTTTACTATTCCTTGTGAAATTTAAGTTATTTTATCTTTGGAATCGTATCACAGAAAGTAATTTTTCATTGAAAATTGTAAAAAACGTATTACCGTTTAGGTCGGTGCTGTATGTAACGAAACTAGATGTTAGGATGTAAATCAACAAAATTTCTCTCTTTGAACTGATAAAAGTTCTCACAAAATCCAACAGTTCAGGGGTCAAAAGTGTCCTCTCTCTCTTTCTGATGGTTAGTGCACTTGATTCCCGCGCACCTTAATTCTCTTTCGCTCCCATGCTCTCTAAACATTGCGCTACGTAATTGTGATGGGAATGAGAGGAGAGAGGGTGAAGAAGGAGCTGAACCGACTACTCGTACTATGTCGCACCATACAACAAACAATCGTAATGGCGTAGAGAGAGAGAACACGAAATATAATGAGAGAACGAGCAGAGAGGGAGTTTTGAAACGAGAAATGGTGTGTGTCTTCAAGTTATAAAAAATGTCATAAATGTTGAAAAGTGTTTAGTTAAAATTTGAAGTTTTCGAACACTTTCCAGAAATAATGAGGGTTCTGATAGTTATTATCATGAGGAACAGTAGTCTAGATACTTCGAAAGCAGATGTCACACAGAACTGATTAATCATAATTTACAAGGGTTGTATTTCTCTTGTTGGACAAGTTCAGACCCAGAAGAAGAGCGTCGTTCTCATGACTTCCAATTCTCCGATCATAATGATGTTCGGAACAGTTATTTCGACCGGATCTACCGGAACCTTCAAAAAGCCACCCTCTCTATTCATAAACTAATTTCTACTATATCCCATCTAACGGTCAAATAAACAAGTATACATTATGAGTGAAGGGATGTGACCCTGAATCCCCTCCTCCTCTTTATTCTTCTACTTCCCACACTGTCGTCACCAATTTGTGAGTTTCTCGGCGTGCGCAGTGACTCATTTTCAAATAGTTATCGGAAGTTATATGTATTTCCGAATTCCGAATTGACCTCGTCGATTTGGGTGGAACATCTGCTTGAAGAACAAGGCGGATCAGGTACATGTTGCCAACTTTAAAGTTTTCTCGACTCTGACAGATGTTCAAATATGATCATTCGTCTCATTTAATACACTTCAGACACTCATAATTGTTCTACAGTATCCCTAGTGACCACTCAAGTTATATCGAATCATACTGTAGTAGCGACACTCAAAACTTGTAGCAGACGTTCCCCATTCTCTGGAAATCCGTTTTCGGAAAATCTGATATCTCCCTTGTTTTTCACAAATTCATTAGCCTATCCGGCCCGTTTCCATCTCCTTCTGCTCACACAAAACCGGTTCCTTATCCACTAAGCCAACTGCCTAGTGTAGCAATAAACATAGCTTGTCGCTAGTTGCTCTGTGCGAAGGAAAGAGCTTTCTTTTGCTCCCACCGAGCACATTCTTCCTCTCTGAGCTCCGAGAGAGGGTGGGCGGATTTGTGAAGGAGATGGAAGGGAAAGAAGCTCCCGGGATCTTTAGAGAAGGGGGGAGCAGAGACAGAGTGTGTAAAGTCGAATGGTGGCGGAAAGGAAGAAGAGTGAGTTGGAGGCAACGAAGCAATCGAAGTTGTTGGCAGTTTTACACACTTTTCAAAACGATGAGTTTGTGTCTGGCACGGTGCCAAGTAACCAATCGCAGCAGATGAAAGAATCAGATAGACAGAAGGAGAATATACATCAATAAAATACACCAAAAGAAATACGCACTTTCATATCACACGTCATAATACATTTTAAGACAAGAGGTAGTAGACTGAGGTTTTGATGGATTACTGTAGTAACATTGGATTACTGTGGAATGATAAACGAATGATGAAAACTGTAGTGACTCTCTGTGTCACCGAATCAAATTTTATAAGTTAGAGACCTAGCAGAACAATTTAGGATCTTTAGAAAACAAATGAGGAAAATCATACATTACGAATTTCAGAAGTGGTTTTAACAGGTTCTCAGTATATGTTCAACAAGATGGAGAAAGAAAAACACGATTGATGAGAAAACAAGATGATATCCATAAAAAGATGAAGAAAGTGATAAAATGATTGGGTACAGTCTTAACGAGGTATCATACGGATCGAAGAGACGCAGAGAAAAGAGACGGGCGACAAAGAGAAAACGAGGATGAATAGTTCGGATGCTTCATCTTCTTCTTCTCCTTCTGCCGGCTTCCTCTCAATCGCTCCGATCATTAAGAGATTTAGACAGACGGATCGAGATAGACTACGGATCAGTAAGACGCAGATAGTAAAACAGTGTGTGTAATGCACTTGGAGGGAAAATGGAGCAGAAGATGAGGAAGAAGAAGAAGGAAGAAAGGAGAGGAGCACACAGTTTGTTGTTTGAAAGAGGAGGGAACAAATGACACTTTGTTGTAAGAAAACTCGTTTGAAACACACGCCTGTTCACTTTTCAACTGGTCATTCCGATCCGGTAAACAATTTCGAATGGCTTGTAAATAAAATAAATAAAAACTTTGGTTGCACATTTTTTCAGGATGAAGAGGTCACGTAGTTCATGATTTGATATAAAAATGAATAGTGTTATCAGCTGTAAATATTAACTTCTGGAAACAATCGTCTTCTAGTAGAGTAAATAATATTTAGATTTCAGATACGGTAGAACCAGATATCCTACTTCAAAACTAATTTTTATTCCTTAATACAGTTGTAACGGGTTACTGTAATTCGTGATCCAAAATCAAGAGCGGTGAGATTTTCTATTACAGTAACGGCACTTCATAGACAGTAACGCCAACTTCATGATCCTCAAAATATGAACGATGAAGTCTCAAAACACGAGAAGGTGTGTCCGTTCCGAAGAATCCGGTCGAAAATGTGAAATGTTCAGATGACCGTAACGAAATGATGATGAACAAGAAATTGGATAGAAAATCATTGAAGCATTCACTTGACAGATAAATGTTCAAATCTCACAGATTATCTCAAATGGATTGAAAGTGTGGAAGAGAAAGAATGAACTTTATAGAGTCACAAAAAGTTTAAAAGTGTCATATTGAATGATAGAGGTTGAAGGAGAAAGCTTTTCGGTGGGGGCGTTTTTCCCCCAGATGTGCTCTTTTCTCTTTTTTATTTTTGAGCATGAGATAAAAATAAAGACGCCGCTACACCCACACTCCAATAAATTCTGAATTGGAAAATAAAAAATTGAAAGATAAAAAACATAGAACAATGAAATCTGTTGGAGCCATCGATCGACGACATTCGGAAAAATCATTGGACTACTTCTGGAATTTTTTGAAGTCATGTAATCGATAAACATAACATATGTGTCCACTGCTCGCTGACGTATCCAATTACTCTGTAAACAAGTTTGTGGGCCTTCGACTTTTTTCCGATGTTCAAAGGACTTGGAGATTTTAAAGTTCAATACTTCATATTCAAGAAAAACCAAAATGGACATGAAAATACAATGGGGTTTTAAAGCTATAAAAGCTTTTAAAGCTGTTAAATATAAAATAATTCTTCACCATTCATCGTCTGATTCTCCGAAAGGTAGAGAGATATGGTTTGCTTGGTCGTCTGGTGGAACTTCAGTAAGATAATCGCCTTCCGAGAATGTTCTTGATTTTGAATGAACATCTGTTGGAACATGCCTGAAATAAATTGTTGTAGTTGATGCATCCATTGCTAGAATATTTTTTGGAAGCTCCAGCCCAATTATTTCAAATGTCTTAAAATACTCACACAGGTGTCTCTAGAATTCTTTTTGCATTGACTTGGCAATGATTAATGCCCATCGAGATAAGATCATTTAATAGACCCTCCACCTGTAAGAATGCATTGATTGTATTTTTAAATTTTCTGTTTTAATCTTCTGTGAATGAAATAGCAAGGGAATCATCCATTACTTACTTCTGTTTTTCGTTTTTCCGGTGCTATCATTTCATGTCGTTCTTTGGATATAATGTATTGTAATTCATTCGGGAAAGCATACAAGGTCTTGATCACATCTGAAAATTGTTTTATAACATCTTGAGTAGGCCAACTAGGTTTCAAATAAGCAAAACAACATGAACTGAACATACCATTTTCACTCAGTTCTGAGTTATTGTCATCCGTAAACATGAACTTTTTGGATGGCAAATAATCCATTTCTCCTTTTTGGGTTCTTGAGTTCTGATGATGAGTTGGAATACTGTCCCAGAAAATGTTCAATCGTTGTTTTTCAACAATTCTCTGAATTCTCGGGTTGAGGCAAGCGTGGTCACGGTATTTATCAGAAGAAATAACAATTCCGTTGACCTGAGCAGCGAATTCTAGAGCAATTGTATCATCAAGGTTCATGGAAGGAACAATAACACAGAGGTTGTTCTCGACGAGTCTATCTATGGCTTCTTTGAAATTTGTGGCATCTGGTTTAGAATATTTTCGAGATAGAACTGCAAAAACTTCGAAATCCCGAACAATGAAGTACCGCATTAATGCAAGGAGAGAAGCTACATCGGGGATACTCTGAGCACTCCCTTCTCTTGTATCTTGGTATATAGAGCCACAATGCATCACATTCGCACCGTCAATGACAATTGTTCGAGGAACAGTTCCAGGAGGGAGACGTGAATTACTCTGAAAAACAATTTATATGGCTGCAAAACTGGAGTATCGCTACCAATGAACAAATTCTGTTGATGTATAGCGGGCCTTTTTTCAGGCTATTTATATATCGATCTTTCAAACGACCATTTTCCAATTCCTTCCTTTTTCGCCGCCTGAATAAGTAAAATAACAAGGAGTTCAAGAAATTTTGACTTACTCAATAAATTCCGTCAAAGTAATGTTTTTACATTCCAAAGCGTCATACTCGAGTTTGTCGGTCTCCGAAATGCTCATAGCCCTGAAAAAGTGTTAGATTCAAGAAGTTATAATACATATGACGATTATTGATCTGATTCTTGCCAACACTGGAAAAGTAGGAAGCTGGTGAGCGGTAAAAAGAGCAGAACATCTTTCAAAACGTTGAAAAAATGCTTTGAAGTAAAAAAAATATATTCGTGATCGAGATGGCTGTATTGGGGTTTTCTAGGCCTTCATGTATGTTTGCTCTATTGATACGTGTTAGAGATTGGAGACGGCAGGATTGGCTAGGACGTCCGTCTGAAGTATTAGATAGAATATTCCTCCGTAGAAATGCTTACACGACGAGTTGTATCAAACTTTCGGTTTCAAAAATGTCGAAATTGCAGTACAAATGCTCCACCTCCTGGAAAAGTCAGGTACCCTTAATCTAATTATTCTTCAAAATAATTAAATTTAGAGAAAAAATCAACCAGTATGTGAGCGAGTATGAGCAAAAAATTGGAATTACATCAATGAGACAAGCTCAAAACGAAGTGCTTCTTTGGGAAAAAAGATTGAGTGAAGCACAATTGAAACGACGCGAACAGCAGTCGGAAATCAGAAATTTACAATCTCAACTGAAAGAAATTCATTTGGATTTGGATAGGACTAGTCGTGGAGAAGACAAATATCTACAATTGATCACAGAAGAACATAAACTGATCAAAAAAGAACGAGAACTTTTAAGAGGATCTGAAGAGCTCGAGAACATTGAGCGGGATACATTTCATCAACTTTCCATGAGGTAAATTTTCTTACAAACAAAAGGAACAAATAGAAAAAAAAGTACTAAAATAAGAAACTTTTTTCAAAATAAGTACTAAAATAAGAAACTAGTTGAGATGCTTTTTGTTTCGCAGGTCTCAAATCAGAAATCATAAAATTAATCCATTTATAGCATACGGTCAAGTCGTGAATGGGAGAAGGAATATACAGAGAAAGCAAAATGGTGGGGAGTGTCAACCTGGTTGGTGGGAGGACTTATTGGAACAATTGGAGCAACTATCAATTTTGCTATGCGACCTCGGAAAGTAATCGAGAAACTAGAAACTGGAGCTAACAAGATGAATGAGATGGCAACAGTTTTTGAAGAGAATAATGCGAGGGTAAAGCATTTCAAAGTGAATATTTCAAATAATCATCAAATTTTAAGATCGTAGAATTCATGACAGATATGAGAACAGCTCTCCAGTTAGAAACATCACAAATCAAAAACACTTCGTCGCAGAATGATGTGAAGAAGGTCAGTGATTTTGACGAGGTACGTACAGAACGCATACAATATTCATACTACATTTTTGTTTTACAGCTGATACAAACGATTAAAAACGAAAATGCTCGTCTTTCACAAGAAATGCGGGAACTTTCCCGATTGGCCAAACTGGAAGCAGCCCTTGATGCTGATCCCACAGCTGTCGTAAGTTTTGAGATAACATATATTGTCTTTTTCAGGGTTTCAACTTATCGAACTAGAAATATAGTTTCTTGGTTAATGCACTTTTTTTTTAACAAATGTTTTCCAGGTTTACGTTGGTAGCGATATGGAACGTCTTCTGGAACAGACCGAGAAGAACATTGAATCAAAGATGAAGCTAAGAACTCTTATAACCGTCGTCGTTATCTACACTGCCGTCGCTGTCACTGCTCCATGGCTTTATGCTGTTTTTAGAGGAGATTGATTGCTAGTTTCGACGCTTTTTGTATTTTTCAATTCTAGACTCTCGTGCTTGTTTTAATTCGAATCCCGGTAGAATAATCACAGTGCTGCCAATTTTGCGTTGTAACTAGAAAACGTTTAACAGACGGGTGTTTCTAGTTGTCAATTAGTATCATTTATTTATGTAATCTTTTCCCGAAATTCTGAATAAAGTCGATCAATTCTTCGAATTTCATGCGTGTCACAGTTTTTACGTGGATCCACATGGATATGTCAACTTTTTTTGAGAAAAATGATGACAAATAAACAATTAGAATATGAGCTTCGTTCAGTTTTTATTATAATCATGAGAGAAGTTTCTGCAAGAAAATTGTCAAAGAAGAGACCTAATTGTAAAGTGAAAATTGTGAGGAGACCTTTTACTTTATATTTTAAAATAAAAGAAATAGATTCAGCACATTGACACGGATCCAGTGGAAGGTGGTAAATTCGAAGTAGTGGATTTCGTAGTGAGACACTTGCGAGTTCCAAATTGGAGGGACTACAATGGTGTTAGTTATTCGATTGGTATACGGGCGAAGAGGATACTGTAGCACCTATAAAATGAGAAATATCTTTTTTCTCCCTCTTCAGCTCTTGCCAATTTTCTTCCCTTTTCAGTGTAAATACGCAGCGTCCGAGGTAATCCAACTTCTCGATGACATTATCGTGTTGTTTCGTTCCGAAAAAGCGTTGTGCCACGTGTCACCACCAGTCACAATAGTTGGAGATCTGAATGGACAGTTTCAGGATTTGGTTCGGATTTTGAATATCAAAAATGAGAAATGCAGAGTGGACGATGCTGAGAAACCGGTGTTCTCATCTGAAAAGTTGGACTTGAATGAGTTCCACCAAATATTTTAATTTGAACTTCAGATATGTTTTTCTCGGTAACTACACTGAAAATGGACAATACAATTTTGAGACGATTTGTCTTTTGTTCGGGTTAAAGGTACATCTTCAAGTAGCCATTCACTGAAACTTGTGATTCAGATTCTCTACAGTGCCCGATACATTCTACTTCGTGGACATCAAGAAACGTTCGTAACTCATGATCTCTATGTAAATTTTTCTCATCGATTCATTCATTTAACAGATAATTTTTAGGATCAAATTGCCTGTAAATTTCCTGGAAAAATCGGTGATGATATCTGCCAAAAGTTCAAAATAGTTTTTAGTCTAATGCCAATTGCAGCAGTTGTTGGAAACAAAATTCTGTGCGTTCACAGCGGAATCTCTCATGAAGTAAAACGATCAGTGGATGAATGGAAAAAAGTGAGAAACAAAAGGAATCACTCATCCCGTTATTAGGATATGGCCAAAAATTTATATATTTAAAACGAATTGTGGTGATTTACATGAAGGTTTTCAGATTCCAAGAACAGAAGTAATCACTCGATTGTCTTCAATAACTCGGGATTTATTGTTTTCCTGTCCAGTGGATGACGATGGAGTTGGAGCTGATTCTGAGTATGATATTTTAAATTTTATTCAGTTTTATTGAACATTTCATTTTAGTGACCCAATATTCTTCATTTCAAGTGCAAACGAATACATCAAAACGTTCAACGAAGCAGCTGTAACAGTATTCTGTGAAAAGACAAACATTGAATTGATTGTCAGATCTCACGATGCTCCTCCAAAGGGATTCCGATTTTTTGCCGATAAGCAGCTTATTACTATTTTCTCCGCAACAACATACAATAAAAAAGATGTGAGACGAAATATTTGACAACTTCAGAGAGTTCAGAAAACTATTTTCAGAATATCGCAGCATTTCTGAGAGTGGACGAAGAAGGAGTTGTTTCGATTGTTCAGATGAGACCGACAGAAGTGACTGCTATGAAACCAGACGATAAGAAGAGAAAGAAATCAGGAGAAACTGGGAAAAAGAGTGCTAAACCAGGAAAGAAAGCAAAAGAAACACCGAAGAAAGGGAGTAAAGAGAAGACAAGTGATAGTAAAGACAATTCGAAAGAAAGTAAAGAAGAAAATGATGGAAAGAAGAAGAAGCCGACGTCAAAACCATCGAAAGAGCTTGAGTTAGTTTTCATTTGTGAATTAGATTCAATCATCATTTCATATTATTATTTTCAGCTCTATCTACGATAATGAGACCGATGATTGAACTTCGTTTTTCCGGTTTCTTTCTTTTCATATAACATGTTTCTTTGTTTTTTCTTGGGAATAGGATTTTTCAGCTTAGCTTTCGGCTATCAAAGATACTCGTATTTATATTCGTGCTGTCCTTATCCAAGGAAACTATTCTATTTCCGAAACATGATACAGTTTTAAAGTTGAGAGTTGGATGAATGTTCTGGTTATTGCTATGAGTACAACCGACTTGAAATTACATATTCAATCGAAGAAAAGTCTCAAAAGGGCAGACTCTGTGTTATGCTTGATAATCCTAAAAAGTAGAAATGCCAACGTTCGGGTTTCCGGTCCAGTACTCGCAGCATTCTCACCCATTCAAATTCTTTTGTCAAACAATAACCGTTCGTTTTCTTTCCTAATAGCCAGACCAACTTCCGCTCGTTTAGTGGTTCTCTGGTGTCAAGAAAATAGTGTTCAAGAATGGAAAGAGTGAGAGAAATAGAGAAAACAAACAGAAAAACAACAACTGGAATATGATTTATTGGACACAAAAATCGGAAGAAGAGTATGTGTGGGAAGAAGGAGAAAGAGTTGTGGAAGAATGAGCACGTGTAAATAGAATAGTGCAAAACACGATCAATCACCAATGAAAACTTGTCAAGAGGGTATCGTCTGCTCTCGGAAAGTGAGAAGATTAGAGTCTACAGTTTCAAGATGAATTTATGAACAGCTGAAGATCTAAAGACCGGAAATAATTCTTCTACCGTATTCCGAATTGTGAATTTTTTATTGTAAGCTGTCTTTTTGAATTCGATAATAGCCTGTATGATCTCAAGACATCTTCAATTCTTGAAACTCTCCAATATGTGAAGTGTGACAAACTCTTTGACCTTTAAACCAAAATCAAGTGTCTCCGAATTGTTTGAAGATCAGAAAAAAGCGTGTGGGCAAACAAGAAGAACAGAAATATTCCTGGTGATAACAAACATCCTTTAGGATACGTTTTTGCAACAAACTTTGAGCTATCCTTGTTTATGACAAGTATTTAGAGCAGAGAAGAGATATGCAGAAGATCCTTTAACTTCTTGATTTTAGATTTAGATTTTGAAAAAAAAACTAATGATGAAGGGATGCTGTTTGCCAATTAGATAGTCGTGAATTGTGTTGACTCTGGTGGAAAATGTCAGTAATAATTACCTGAATCCTCATACCGGAATGTTGAACTTGAATGTTCGAAGACCGTAATCCCATATCCCAATCACAACTTTCTTGATTAAGTGCATATTTTTCTGTCAATGAAGACCGTTTTCTCGACTAAACTCTCCGGAAGCCGTGCTGAAGAAACATTAGGAGAATTTGTTTAATCAGATTCTCAACTTCAATATCCGGATAGCTCATGCAATGGAAACTACAGTGAATTCCTATGTTCCGAACGCTCCGAAGCTTGATCTATCTATGGTTTGTGATTCCCGGTCTCTACATTTTCTCCATCATCAACTTTTAATCATCTGCTCTCGGACTACACACGTTTTTTTCTTTCTCTCTAACACACGTCATCACGTAAGTACGTGTTTCTTCTATCCCTTCATCTATCAGACCGGTCCGCTTGTCTCCTCACTCTTTTTCACAGTCTCTCCACCTATCTCTACCTCAAAAAAACCGTGTGCAAAGTCTCCGTTGCCGTTGCGTTTTCGTCGGGCGCGGCACCCAGGCTCCGCCTCTCTGAACCGGAAAGTTCGTACTGATGGAATATGAAAATTGAGGAGAGTAAGTAGAGAAGCAGAAAGGTATCTGTGTGCCATTCTTTTTTTTTGCCGTTTCCGCGTGAGTCAGACATCTCGACCCACGAGAGAAAGAGAACACTGTGTTTTGTCTTTCTCTCTCACCCACATTTATCTTCATTTTGAGACATCTTAGCATACTGTAGATAGGGAGAAGACAACGGTTGTCGACAAGGGATTTTTCCATTTTAAGGTTTGTTTCGGAGATTTTCCACTCCTTTTTTGAAAGTAAGGGTTTGTAGCCTAGTTTTACCAACTAAAATTCCGAATACATGTTTTTAGAAGAAGAACAACTTTTTAGAACAAACTTTTATTCAGAATGTTTAAATTTTCAAATTTCATACAACCTGTTCCTATAAATTTCCACAACGCAGATGGTCATAACTATTTCATTTTTCAAAATATTGTTTTCTGATTTTAGAAATTTTAAAGGCGACGTTATAGAAGTTTCAGGTAGTCATAACTTAATAAAACTATTCTCAAATTTCAGACCATAATAATCGGAATGCAAAAAGAATTGTCAGTGGAAACGAGAGATGCGCAGAAATGAACTGCTGAACAATTATTTATCAATTTTTCTAATTCTTACTTTATCAATTTTGACCGTCCATGCCGAAAGTGAGTTTATCTTTCTGAGAAACCCATATAGTCTTTCTGTTTCAGAAGATCTCTTGCCTCCATCCACTTCCAGTGAAACATTCCTGACCGATGAAGACTTTCTTAGACCATTGAATGGTGAGTTTTGTTCTTCCGAAATACTCAAAAACTACCGTATACCTCCCTTCTTCAAATCTTCAAAACCAATTCCCGGAAATACAAATTATGAGTATCATTGTCACTTCCACGTGGTATCAAATTGCCGGATACCATTTCAATGTATACTGCTTTTTGATCTTATTTCGCCCTTTCTCACTCTCCTTTTTTCTGCCGACGAGAGACCCAATTAACACTTGTTTTGTTTGTGTTGTGCCAAGAACAACAGGAGAGAAAAAGTCTTCTTTTATTTGCTCATTTACGGGATGTTTGTCTCTCTTTTCCACTTCTTTCCAGACTATATTGGGTTTCAAATTGCCCTCTGGATTCCTGACAGTCTGAGAAAAAGGGAAAGATGTCTGATGTGTAGAAAAGAAAAAAGAGGATATGCACTTTTGGATTTTTTTTTGAATTTTTTGGAATAAAACAATCGAAATTCATATTTTCAGACGATGAAACATTTCTAACTGAAAAAGACTTCAAAAACGGAGAGAAACTTGGTGAGGATCACGTGGCAGCGGGCTCGATTCTCTGGAAACAAGTTTACAAAAAAGGAGATATTCGTGGAAAAGCTGCATGGAAATTGGTATGTTTATTCTCGATTTATCCATCTGATCACCCGGGTCAAAATCCTATTAATCCTCAAAAATCGCGAGACTTTCACTCTTTTGACACGAAAGTTTCGAATTGAGAGATGACGAGAGAGAATATGAATACATTAAAAAGAGGGAAAAAACTATTGATGACATTGTCATAACCAGCCCGTTTAAACCTATTCTCGGGACAAAACCGGTAAATGACACGGACATTTTTTGAAGTGAAAAGAGGGAATTGAGAGTATGTTCGAATTTTGATTTGTTACTCTACAACATGGAGGATTGAAAATTAATGAATTTCCAGGATCCAAAAAATAGTGAAAGTTTGAGACGAAATGGAGTGATAACTGGAACGAGAAAATGGCCAAACGGAAGGATTCCATATGTGATATCAAATCAATATAACGATAGAGAAAGAGCAGTTTTGGCTAGAAGTTTTCAGGTTAGATTCTCATTTTGATCAATTTTGGAATGTTCTTTTTTTTCAGGCTTATCACGAGAAGACATGCGTTCGATTTGTTCCACGAACTGCTGTTGATAACGACTATTTGTATATTGGAAAGATTGATGGGTTCGTTTCATTCTCTCATCTCCGGTAATTCTTTATTTTTGAACTCATTTTCAGATGTTATTCGGATGTTGGAAGAGCTGGTGGAAGACAAGAACTTTCATTGGATAATGGATGTTTGCAGGTTTGTGATTTCACTAAAACTTCTCTGGAAACTCAATGGAATTTCAGTATGACACGGCAATCCATGAATTAATGCATTCCGTTGGTTTCTATCATGAACACGAACGATGGGATAGAGACGAACATATCACTATTCTTTGGCATAATATTGATCGTGGTAAGTTTCGAAACATCTTGTTTCAGTCAAGATTGAGACAATTTCCAGAAGCGTACGATCAGTTTGGAAAAGTAGATTTAGCTGAGAGTTCTTATTACGGTCAACTCTACGATTACTATTCTATCAGTGAGTTTTTCATTTTGAGAAAAAAAACAAAAAATGATAATGTTCAGTGCATTATGACTCTCTTGCCTTTTCGAAAAATGGATTTGAAACGATGGTCGCAAAACAACCAGAGATGACTGCTGTTATCGGAGCAGCGATAGATTTCAGTCCGGTACTGAAAACATTTCAGAATTCATAAAATAATTGTTGCATTCAGATCGATATTCTGAAAATGAATTTGATGTATCAGTGCAGTGACGTCAAACTTCCATCGGTTATTGTAGCAAGTACTGGGGCACCATCTGTTGTTCCAGCCCCTTCTCCGTCGATTACTGTAGTCGAGGACGGTGAGATTTATAAAATTTTGTGCTGATGGTTCAATTCATTAATTAATTCCAGATTGCCGTGATCGAACAAATCTTTGCTGGCGATGGATTGATCGTTGTAAATCATTCTTCTTCGAACAAATAATGAAAGAATTTTGTGCTCTTTCTTGTGGTTACTGTACTCCAAAAACTCTACAAACTGCGAAAGCATCACCTCCAAACTACAGTAATACAATGCTTACCAAATCGAGTACTTCATATCTTCAACATGGTTGATCTGATTTGTTCTGACATATAACTTATTAATTATTGTGTCTTTTTTCAAAGTTCTCGTGAAGTCTTTCCCAAAAATCCAGTTTTGCCATATTTAATGTCATCATGATCTATCAATGAATATTCTCGTTTTCAAAAAGTCTCCGAACATGTTTTCTGTCAGAAGTAAATAATGTTAAGAATAGAACAATGATCGCTTTTTTTTTTTTCAATTACACACTTCGTCTACCTCCTCAATCACCACTTTCAGAGGGAGAAACCTAGCAATTCAAAACTAACCAACATATTTCATTCTTTTTTTCATTCGTTTTCATTCTCTATAAAGAATGGCTCGCTTCTACGAAATCACCGATAACTTCACAAAACTTGGTTTTGCCACTGTCTCAATAACCAATATTTTTCTCATATATTTGACCTTATTTCACATTAAACGAATTATTGGAACTTATAAACATATGATAATTATCGTTGCGATATGGGGAATGATATTCTCAGCCTCTGAATTAATTGCCCGTCCATTTGTTCATAGTTACAACAAAGGATGGATGTTCTTCAGTTTGAATACGTGGATTGGCACATCTCAATTATTTCTTCAAATATCTCTGGCAGTCTATGCTAGTTTCTATCTTCTTATAATGTCATTCATCTCAGTTCAGTTCTTATTCCGTTATTTCACACTCACAAACCAACGAATTGCCAAGAAATTTGAGGGAAAAGGAATGATTTTTTGGATTATTTATCCAATTATTTCTGGATCTTTCTATGGTGGTCCGTTGTTTCTCTTTGGATTACCGGATAATTATTCGGATGAATATTTCGGGTAACCATGTTTCCACGAGAATTCAGAACAAGTCTTATTTTCCAGAAAGGAGATTCTAGACTCCTATGGATTGGCTATCAAGGAAGTACCTCGATTTCCCATTATAGCTTATGTAAGTTGTGCCATAATTGAGGGGTTTATATTGAAGTTTGTCTAGAGCTCACGATGATGTTAGAATCTATATTTTTCGATTTTTGAACTGTTAACTGAATCAAAAATAACTCTTTGGTTTCTTCAAACTACACTGAAAACTACAAAATTATGTTATTTTTCGAAGGCCAAAATTATAGAAAGACATGTTTACACTCTGTGGTTTTTCAGACAATTTTAGAGATTTCTGGGATTTGACATTACATAATAACTACTCACACCTATAGTAATCCAAAACATATATTCCAATTTCAGGAAGCAGATGGATCTTTGAGACTTGGTGCATATTTCATAATGAGTGGAGCTGTTGTGATGATTCTACAGTATGCTATCATAATATATTGTGGAGTTCGAATGCATTTAGTCATGAATAGAGAGTTCAAAAACTCTTCAGTTCCCAACAAAAAACTTCAGAGACAGTTTTTCCGTGCTCTTGTAACTCAGACAATTGCACCAACCATCTTGTTCGTTTGTCCGGCTGCATATGTTCTGTTGAGTCCATTGCTGAATATTGAGATGAATTTTCAAACTGGATGGATATATGCGGCACTTAGTCTATTTCCACCCATTGATAGTATTGCCTTGATGTGTATGGTATCGGAATATCGAAAAGTTGTGAAAGGTGTGTATGTTATCAGCTACGGATTTTTCAGTTTTTTGATTACAGCATTGTGCAAGGATCTATTCTGCAATCGCGCTAATCAATCGACTGAAATTGAGCTTCGCAGTTCGACGTGATAATATTATTTTTGATTATTTTGATGTTTTCGAGTAAAATACATTTAAATATGAATGAGATAAAACACGTAGACCTACGTAGACAATCAATTCCCTTGTTCCCAATTAAAATCGTATAGTTTTGAGGCGATAGAAGTTAAGAAAACATCAGTTATCTCATCAATACAATTCAGTTCTACTCGAAATGCGTTTCTTCGAAGTTTCCGATTCTATTACAAAATTTGGGGTTGCAAGTGTCACAATTGTGAATATATTTTTCATTTTTCTAACTGTATTCCATGTGAAACGAATCGTTGGAACATACAAAAAGATGGTTCTAATTTTTGCCTCAATGGGTATTGTATTCTCTTCATGGGAAATAATTGCCCGCCCCTTCGTTCATAATTACGACAAAGGATTCATCTTCTTCAGTTTGAATACATGGCTTGGAGCATCTCAAAAATTCCTTCTAGTTGCTATATCAATCTACGCAAGTTTTTATCTTTTGATAGTCTCTCTTCTTGCTGTTCAATTTCTTTTTCGTTACGCGACGCTTGTAAAACCAAAGTATGCTAGAAAATTCAGTGGCAACGGAATATTTATTTGGTTATCGTATTCTTTTACTTGCGGATTAATTTATGGATCTCTACTTTATTTTTTTGGATTGCCCGACGACTATTCAGATGAATACATGAAGTTTATCAAGTATCCAATCTCATCATCAAACGGTTGATTTTTCAGAGAAGAAATTCTTCAGAACTATGGATTAGCAGTCAAGGAGTTACCACGAATTGTGATGATTCCATATGTGAGTTTTCTATTATCTTCCAGAAGTCCACTCTTTATTTTTTCAGTCAGTTGATCGATCTATCCGCTGGAGGAATATATTATTCCTGGTGGTGGGGGGAGTTGATATGATATTAGTATATTATTATTGTTTATTGTGGAATACGAATGCATTTGGTGATGAGAAAAGAATTTTCGAAATCGTCAATTCCGAATAAGAAACTTCAGAAACAATTTTTCAGAGCACTGATTGTTCAGATAGTTGTTCCCACTTTTTTATTCGTATTTCCTGCTGCCTTCGTTCTTTTAAGTCCTCTTTTTAATATCAAAATGAGTTTACAAACCGGATGGATTTATACAGCTCTCAGTTTATACCCACCTATTGATACTATTGCATTCATGCTTTTAGTTTCAGAATATCGAAAAGTTACTAAAGGTACAGTAATCCAGGTTTGTAATAAAACCATTTACTTTCGGTCAATTTTCAGAGCTCATAAAACTGGTTTTTCCAAAGAAACAACCACGTGGAAGATCTGAATTATCATCTACACTTGCTAGAACAGGAGGATTATGAATCGATCCAATCTGTTTCTTGTTTCTTCTACGAACTCTTCATTCAATTCGTCATTGAACTTTCTGCATTTGTCATGTAAATAAACTATCCTGTTTTTCTCAGTTTTCTTAAATTCAACCAAAGAATAATAACCGGTTTTAACGGCGCCAAACTTCAGTTTTTTCTTCTTTTCTTCTCGAGCCAAACTATATATAAAATTGAGTGGTTTTCATCTAGTTTTCCGAGTTTGCCTTCTTTTTAAATCTTCGAAATTTCAGAGAAGTCGGATCAGCTCCGAGTTTTGATTTCATGTATTGAAGAGCGTTATCGGGAACTGATTGAGTAAATAGTCTTTCAGTTATTCTTACACTATAAACATAAGTTTTCATCTCTTGGGACTTATCGTATATCTGGGTATATATTACGAAAACGAGCCTAGTGCATTTCTTATTCTCAAGTTATGGTTCGCTTCTTTGAAATCTCGGATATTCTAACCAAATTTGGGGTGGCAAGTGTTTTAATTGTGAATACATTCTTC
This sequence comes from Caenorhabditis remanei, assembly GCF_010183535.1. Classification (NCBI taxonomy): domain Eukaryota; kingdom Metazoa; phylum Nematoda; class Chromadorea; order Rhabditida; family Rhabditidae; genus Caenorhabditis; species Caenorhabditis remanei. The sequence goes on from NC_071331.1 coordinate 13,740,648, forward strand.
ATTTTTCTAACTGTATTCCATGTGAAACGAATCGTTGGAACATACAGAAAGATGGTTCTAATCTTCGCCACAATGGGTATTGTATTCTCAGCCTCTGAATTAATTGCCCGTCCATTCGTTCATAATTACAACAAAGGATGGGTATTCTTCAGTCTGAATACATGGCTTGAATCATATCAGAGTTTTCTTCAATTCTCCCTGGCAGTTTATGCAAGTCTCTATCTTTCAATGGTTTCTCTCATTTCTGTTCAGTTTCTTTTCCGTTACTTTACACTGATAAATCCTAAGATTGCAAAAAAATTCAGTGGAAGAGGAATATTCATTTGGAGCAGTTATTCTATTGTTTCCGGAGGTATTTATGGAGGTTTAGTCTATTTATTCGGGCGTCCGGACGACTATTCAGATGAATACATGAAGTACATTTCCTGTTTCAAACCGCACAATAACAATTTGAAATTCAGAGAAGAAATTCTTCAAAACTATGGGTTAGCAGTGAAAGGGTTGCCCCGGCTTGTGATGATTCCATATGTGAGTTTTCTATTATCTTCCAGAAGTTCACTCTTTATTTTTTCAGTCAGTTGATCGATCTATCCGCTGGGGGAATATATTATTCCTGGTGGTTGGGGGACTTGATATGATATTACAGTATATTATTATTGTTTATTGTGGAATACGAATGCATTTGGTGATGAGAAAAGAATTTTCGAAATCGTCAATTCCGAATAAGAAACTTCAGAAACAATTTTTCAGAGCACTGATTGTTCAGATAGTTGTTCCCACTTTTCTATTCGTTTTTCCTGCTGCCTTCGTTCTTTTAAGTCCTCTTTTTAATATCAAAATGAGTTTACAAACCGGATGGATTTATGCAGCTCTCAGTTTATACCCACCTATTGATACTATTGCATTCATGCTTTTAGTTTCAGAATATCGAAAAGTAACGGAAGGTGAATGGTCTCTATTGTAAGCTTGTTTCCATAAAAACCACATCTTTCAGAACTTTACAAATTAATTTTCCCGGACGAACCCCATCTTCCATCAGGTTTATCAACAACTCTTCCCAGAAATTGAAACAACTTTTCAAAACTCTTCTTTATCTCAAATTTCTGCAAAACAATAAAAATGAAACAATTTGAATACAAGATTGGCAACATGATCAAAAACAAGAACAGATAAAACGATGGACAGGCAATTAAACAAGCTCAATGACTTGTTTATCATAAAAGTGTTGCGGAACGATGTACGCTCTGCACTGATGCTCAGCAATGCTGATAGATAGGATTCCTCGATATTTGTGAAGATTCTGTAAGAATAAAACTATGGAATAAAATAAACAGTTTGAAAACTACTTCGGCCTTGGAATTAGGGAAAAACGTTTCCAAATCCTTATCATTTTCATACGGGAATGTGTAGATTGTATTCTTACAGTTGAATGTTTCAAGAAGTCTCCAATCAGCTTTCATTTTTCTGTCGGCTCTCTGAAAGACCAGTGAGTAGTTTGCACTATTTCTAACTAAATCTTACTTCCAAATCTAGGTTCAATCGGATATCAAATGATCCTGTTGTGATCATGTCGGGATAGAATTTATCTATATTCCAAGAGCTTTCCTCCGTAACTGCCTTTTCCGAATTTCCGATTCTTGCCATTTCAGGACGGATTACCACTGGAGATTCAGAATACGATTTGAGTTCAGGATGAATCATGGCACCTAAATTTGTGATAAAATAATAATTTTCAGCAACAAGAGTATGATTGCTGACCACTTTCACACTCAGTATCCGACAACCAAAGAACATCTCCCATTGTTCTATCTTGCCAAATGCCATTACTTTCTCCACAAACTCCGGAGATATTTTCGTCAGCTTCCATAGCAAGTTTACCAACGTAATAGAAATCAGCAAAGTCGTCGCCAATGTGTTTGTGATCTGAATACTTTAATGAGTTTTTTTTTGAATGATTTATCGAATACCTATGATTGTAATAGCATACAATTTACCATGTTTGGAGATTACATCGTCGAGAGCAGTACTCCTCTTCGTTTCCTAAAAAGATAAAGTTATACTCCGCATTATTCAGGACAACAACATTAATTGGGTTAACTCCTGGAATCGAATTTGCCCAGGTTTTCAACATTTCGAAAGAGACTCCTGATTCGTCAGTTGGTGTGAACAAGAAAATCTCCAAATCTTTAATAGATTTTCGTTGAGAGACGATTGAATTCACCAATCTTTCTGTATCATTCTGATTCGTGGATTCGATCAGAACTGCTACCTGGAACAAGACAAAATTTGATAAATCAACAGAGTACAATAACATTTTCCAGATCTCCCTTTTGTCGTCCATCAGATTCAATTCTTACAACTTTGCTGTTTTCAATTGGAAGAATTCCGTCGGAAACCATTCTTGGGAATGGGCTCGGCGTGTCGATATAGTGTTTTGGCTGCAATAGAATACGTTTTTTTTCAAATAGTTTGATGTTGATCACTTCAGTGACGAAAAAGTCGTTATTATCGAAGTTTCCGAATTTCTGTGCATATTTTTCGAGACTTTTTTCGATATTGCTAATCTTTTCGTTCAGCACATTGATGTTTTCAATCAGAGTAACCTGGAAATCAACATACGGTTTTACGGAATGTACGAAATAATAGTTCAGAATTTACCTGTCTTTGATGAAGAACTTTGAACCAAACTAGATAAATGAGAATGGAGATAATGAAAGGAAAAAACAAGAAATATTTTGTCGAATGCTTTTGCGTTTCGATCATTTTTGATCGAGATGATTGTGCACTATAGTTTATCATTTTCAAAAGTTTCCCCTATAAAATTTAAATTTAAAGGCGCACAGACTGAACCTTGCGACGGGTCTCGAACACACGACAGTAATTTTCTTGACTGACTACAAAAGTTGATATTGTTCTAACCGTAGTCAGCTCTGGTTGCAAAGGATGATTTGGTATTAAACTCGTTCATAAATATTGTCGAAATAAAAAAAGTGATACCCGGTGTTTGCGGACTTAGTGGAAAAATTATTAAAATTAGCATTAAGTCCGCAAACACCGGGTATCACTTTTTTTATTTCGACAATATGGGTTTTGTGATTTCCATTCTTTCGAATAAGTATCTAAAATTTTAATATGTTATCAAGTGAGAGTATGATTCAAAAACGACAAAAAAACACGGATTATGAGAAACAAAACATCTTCATTGAAAATGTGGTCAGAATAATATTGAGAACCCGAAGTTGTATTATCCTTTTCCACGACCACCTCCTCTGCCACCTCCGCCGCCTCGGCCTCCACCACCTGAAATTTAAGTTTTTAGAAGTTTGCTTCAAACGATAAAATTTAACCTCTTCCTCCACCTCCGCCGCCTCGGCCTCCTCCGCCTCCACGTCCAGCGCCACCTACAAAATTCTGGATAGACCTGAAAACAATGTGGAATCCTTACCGCCTCCGCGACCTCCTCCACCGCCTCCTCCACGTCCTCCGCCACCTCCTCCGCCATTGTTACCTCCTAGAATAGCAGAAATTTGGAAATTTGAAAAAAAAGGTATCCTCGAACTTACCCCATCCTCCATTATTACCGCCGCCACCCCAGTTTCCGCCTCCATTATTCCCCCAGCCACCACGGTCTCCTGATAATAAGCTCCTTGAATATTATGGATATCAATCAAAATACTCACCTCCACCCCATCCGCCTCCTCCTCCTCTACCCCATCCGGGTCCCCCTCCACCCCATCCAGGACGTCCTCCCCAGAATGGTGAAGGTCTGAATCCCCATGGAGATGGTGGTCCCCATCCCCCTGAAAAGTGGGAATAACATCAGATCATAGTTTTATTTGGGAACTTACATTGTGCACAGGCTTGGATGAAAGTTAAAAACAGAACGAATAAAGCCAACTTGTTCATGATGTATCACATGAAAAACGTTGACAAAACCAGGAACTTTCTTCAAGAATTGCTTCTTTTATAGTAGATGACCACTCCATTTCGTGACCTTGTGAAGCGGTAGACGAAGAGAAAAGTGATAATAATCGGAGAAGAGAAGAAGACACAAATCAGATCATTCACTTCTTCGTCTTCTGATCTTCTCGTGACACTTCGTCAAACTGACCGCTTTTTGTTTAGTTGGATTTCTTGTAAATGAAAAATGTTGTAGAACATGACACACTGTTTTGGAAAAATATTTTTCATTTACAGTTTCGATGATTAACAATGTGATCAAAAACAAAACAAAATAAATTAGAAAACATATAAATTAGTTAAGAGAGAACTGATGAATCCGATGGATAGGCTCTGAGAATTCGAATTTCAGTTTTCGGGCGATCGTGATTGTCAGTATCCACTCGTCCCATGTTAGCGATGACCTGAGTAGAATTCATCATGGATGTTTTGTAAACTCGCTGATCTTACCTTCATTCCAGCGGCAACTCGTCCAAAAATTGTATGCTTTCCGTCGAGATGCTGAGTCGGTGCAAGTGTGATGAAGAACTGTGATCCATTGGTGTTTGGTCCTGAAATCCATTTAATTAGGACTATCTAATAATGAATCAGTCTCACCTGCATTAGCCATTGAAAGAATTCCAGCCCCGGTGTGTTTCAAACGCTCATCAATTTCATCCGCAAACTTGTCACCGTAGATCGAAGCTCCACCACGACCTGAAAATGACAATATTTTATTTTTCAACGAAAAATCTCATATCCTAACCTGTCCCAGATGGGTCTCCTCCTTGAATCATGAAATCAGCAATGATGCGATGAAAAATAGTTCCGTTATAATAATTTCTTTTCGCCAGTTGTGAGAAGTTTTGACAAGTGCGTGGAGCATGATTCCAGTAAAGCTCCAAAGCAACTTTACCCATTGTTGTATCGAGAATCACGAACGGAGCTTGGTCACTTATTGGAGCTGGCATTTCCTGACAAGTACAATCGATTCAGAACTGTTTTGTGGAAAATCGCTCGAAGGAAGAAATCATAAATTGCAAAACGAAAATAAAACAATTGGGTTTAAATCTCCCTGCGGCTGCGACTGCGCGTAATGGTGTTGACGTACTGAACATTATAATTGACGACACTTTCTACACGCTTTTTTTTAGCTCTATCTTCATATTTCAGCATTCATATGCAAGGAAAATATCAGATTGTAGAATACGTTTATCTTTATGGGATTCCATGAAGTTTCAGATCTCGAACTATAATAGAAAGCGTGAAATAAATTAAAGCAGCAAATCTTTGGAAAAAAGCTCTTGACTAGTGTTTTAATAAATAAGATAGAGCCGGGAAAAATACAAAAAATACAATTTGTGTTAAGTAATGCTCAATTATCGGTTAGCAGCCATGGATCTCATTTTATTGATTGCTTGTTCTCGACATGCATCGACATACTTCTTCTGATCATCTTTCACTTTCTCCAGATACACTTCGTGTTCCTGCAAGAAAACGAATGTTTATAGTTTAAATGGTTTTTCAAATAACCTTTTGGTATTTTGGCTCGACTAGAGACTGAATCTTCTTAGTGATATCGTCCACACTTTCAGTCATTGTTTGCATTTTACCCATATCGAAGAGACCTTCGACAGGTGTTTCAGAAGACTCAACGAGGGCATGACTGGCACGAAGAATTCCATCGAATTCGCGATGTCGTTCATTTTTTTCGAATCTATCTACGAACCGATCAATTTCCGCTCGAATCTGAAATAAGAACAAAATGAGTAATCTCGTGTATACAAAAGTGATAATCAGTTTTTCTTACCACTTGAGTGTGATCGAATATCTGCTCACCAACCAAACTGATTTCACGTACGACAGATGGAATAGAAGCCATATGCAATTTCTGAATTTCTAAAGTTCAGAGTGTTATAGTATTTGAAACAGATACTACAAAGTAATATATTACTATTGTCTAACTGTTTTCAATATGAGATCCCGTTCTAATAAAGGAGAATCAGTATGAGAGAAGTTTTGACAAAAAGAGAACAAAAACTTGCACGAAAAGCGGAACTATTTGTTTTCCTGATCATACCGAAATAATTCCGACAAAACTATCTGTTTTGATCGGATGAATTCGGCGGCAGTGCGTCACGACTTACCGTGGATGACGTCAATTCAAATTCAGGAAAATTATTAGTTTTCCATACATGTTCATCAAAGTCGATTGACTCTATCAGATTTTGCATCGTATTAAAATATTAAAAAAAGAAGATCAACTGTTTTGAATTTGAATTTCAAAACAAGGCAGCATATTTTTATATTTTTATTTCCGTCAGAAAACATACTTAAACAAGAAAGCTTCCAGTAGACGAGAAACAACAGCATGAAGAACGAGGACCAAGTAATCAATAGGAGGGGGAAGGAAACCAATAAAATGAAATTGTCAAGACTTGGGAAGACTTCAGCAGTAAGGCTGAAACACGTGGAGAGGGTGTATACTCTTATGAAAATGCTGAAATACAAGGAATAAAAAACTGTACTGTAGAGAATGAGGGAGACAGCAACTAAAGTGAGCTTTCACCAATATTTTGTTAGACGGAACACTTCTGGAAAATCCAGAAAAAAAATTAGAAACGGTTCAATAAAAAACAAAACACAACTCAGGGAGGGATGGGGAAAGAAATGTTCAGGATGAGATAGGGGAAGGACAGAGAAAAAAGAAGCGAACCATGAACGCTTATTATCTTTTTGTACAAAAAACTATTGAATTGTTATATCCAAACACCGTATGAACAGTGGGGCTTAATTCAGATGGAATCCTTTCTCGTTGATCGCGGTCAGAAGACGTTCTCGCAAGATTTCAGCAGAAGAGTACTCCGGAAGCTTCAAATAGTGTACACACGTGTTCACCTAAAAAATAGATTCATAAGCATAAGACACTTTATTATCGTAGGAATGTTTTCTTTAAACACTCATTCTTACCGAGGGATAGCTTCCGTCGCCGCTCTCAACTTTCCTCACAATTGTCAATCTCGGATGAAGATTAGCAAGACCACCTGCAAAAAGCACATATTAAAAACAAAATGAAAACTACTGGGGTTACCAGGTGGAAGACTGGAGCATCCAGTAGCGAATTGAAGGAAATTCTTTCGTTCTTGGGCTGTCAACGCTTCCATAACATCAACAAATCTCAAAAATCCTGGTGATTCACGAGTGTATCCAAGTTTAGGTTCTGTGAAGTTCAGAATATCGTCGCGGGACCACTCTGGACACTGCTCTCCTGATAAGAGTCGTTGAACTTCCTCAGGGGAGTAAGCACGAAGAGTGCTGAGCGGGAAGACACGATCAAATCCTTCACGGAATGCACGCATCTGAAAGAAAATATGTTCATCTCTCAATACTGCATGTTAAATTTTACTTGATAGGCGATTCCGGTGTTCAGATAGAATTGTTCGCATTTTTCAATGTACTGCTCTACATTATCCAGAGTGACATCGATCTCGCTACCACCAGAAACCAACTCCATTTCTGCGTACTGGAATACTTTTGATGGTGGATTCACACTGTAAAAACAATCGTTAAACGGCGCAATGAATTATAAACATACGTGAAGTTGAGAGCAAGATCTTCCACTTTACAGGTGGATCCCTTGATGTGCAACTTAAGTTCAGCTATCTTTCGGCGTTTCGCGCTTTGATCGATATTATTGTCGTTCTCGATAAGTCGCTTTCGTTGAACAAGAGCAAGAAGTTCTTTCAAAAAACCTCCTTTAGCTGGGTTTACTTCTTCGAAATCGTCAATAGTGAGAACTCTGTGCAAGTTTGGTCCATGTGCGTCGTCTCCGACTTGAGGACTAACAAGCAATTTGAGGAACGGTCGAGACAGTGGTAAATCAACAAGACGACCGTCAAGAAGAACCTTAGCAAGGAAAACTCCTAAGACACGGAACATATCTGCTGCTTTTTTCGCTTCTTCAGACCCTGGCGGGAGTGGCGCTGGGAAAAGACCACCCATTCGCCGAACATAGTATCTGTAATTTTAGAAATAAACGTCATGTCACTTAGAGCAATGAATAAGGAATAAAATCTATTGGACGCAATTAATACTCACCCAGCGGGTTTCTTTCCTTCTCCAAGATCCACTTCTCTTTCTTCTCCACTCTTTGAAGCATGAGTGTCATCGTCATCGCAAACCCACAAAGCTAAAGATTTTCGCTGTAACTCTGCTGCTACGAGAGCATAGAACTCGAGAGTTGGTCCAAGACCCGTTCCTTCCTCATTAGTATATTCGATCTCAAGAACTGCTTTACGATCTGCATGGAACTTCATCAATCGAATAGCCTGATCGAGAAGAGTATCTTCCGCACGAGTCACTTTCACACGCTCATGACGGAGACGCCCAACGCGGTATTCATGATAACGGTCGTGTTGACGAGCTGCACTACTGTTTCCTGCTTGAGCACTTCCACGAGCACGTTCGACTGCAGCATCACGGCGTTGTTGAAGCCAGACAATTGTTCGTGAGACACCGAAAGCAGTAGCCTGGAACAAAGTGAAAATTAACATAAAATGCAAAAATCATGAGAAACGAAATTCTCACCTGCATGTACATATTTCTTGTCTCCACTGTGAAAAGACATGGATACTTATAGACCAATCGTGAACACCATTCAGGGAGAGCTCGAGCCGCCACAACAAGTGCATCCGACAAGACTTGAGTTACTTTGAGTGTCAATTTATCACTGATGAAAACACTGGGAGATATCTCGGCCAGTGGTAAAGATTCTTGAATTCGTGAAAGAAGTCCGATGGTCTCTAGACATTGGTTTACTTGGGCCGGAGTACTGCTTTCTTCATCTGGTATTTTTGAAACCTCAGAGTTTGTTTGATCGGCTGAACAGTAACTGATAAAGTAAGTTGGTTCCCAAATTCGGCGTCCGCGATCACTCTTGGTAGCCCAGTTTGCATTGTTATTGATAATTTGCATGTAACGGAAAAGTGAAGAAGAATCGTCATCCATTTCAACCGTGATATTGTCGACACCAGTCATATTTGGACCACGCAAAAAGAAACGAACTTGATCGCCTTTGTCTTTCTTTGCTGAAGATGATGATTTTGAAGATCCGAACTCGTTGACAACTTGTGGTAGCTCAACTTCCAAAGTTTGATTGACATTTGAACGTCCTGGGCGAGGATCGAATGCTGGAATGAGAGCTTCAAACGAGCATTTGACTATAGATTCGTCGTCCCAAGGAGATCCTCTGCTTGATGCGACAGCTCTTGCCATCGCGGCACGTTCGCGATTCGATCCACTCATAAGTTCTGAGAACTGACGCCATGTGATTGGTGTTCGTGCAGCAACCATCGATGCAAAAGACTCGGGAGGCATTCCAAGATGAGCGGCAACCTCGTCCTCGACAGAGTCACCATCATCTGCACCTTCTTCAGAAAAATCGTAGTATTCGTCGTCATCCATCATTTCGTCCATTTCTATTCCGGCTGCGGCAGGATCGAGAAGAGAAACAGGGTAGCGACTTTGCATCAAACCTAAAACTTTAAACCAATGATTAAAATGTTATTTTATGGATAACTCTGTATTATTTAATTAATTTATCAGTGTAAATGCAACTTGCCTTTCAGAACATCTGTGTAACTTGACATCTTTTTGAACCATTTCTTCGGTTTTTTTGATCCACCTTTCTTCTGAGCTTCATTAGTATTTCCATCTTTGGCAGATGATGAAGCGTCTGATAAAGATTCACCAGTGATGACTTCTTTTAACTTATCAAATAGTCCACGTTCACCGGCCAACAATTCAACCAGTTTTTCTTGATTCTCATTCGAACTTTCATCATCGTCGTCGTCATCATCATCTTCCTCATCTTCCATAGTCTCCTCTTCTTCGTCATCCTCTTCCATTGCATCTTCACCGCCGACAGTTTTATCCTCTGAATTTGTTTCATCTAAATCATCTCCCCCCTCGACTTCCGCTGAAGCTTGACGTTGTCGGGCGGCAGCGAGATCGGGAGCAGACACTGAGAGAGTCTGGTTCTTTTCATCGCGTGGAGTGGATGGAGTTCCTGCAGATTCTCTTGGGGTCGTCTCAGAATCCTGTTGTTGTTGTTGCGGCTGCTGTGATGAATCCATCGAAATCTGCGAGTTCGAGGAAGCGGCTGATCGCATGCTTGCTGCAGAGTCACTTTCTTCTCCGCCCATAGGCTCATCTTCTTGTTCTTGATTCTCAGCAATTCTGCCAAAAGTATGAGGCATTGCTCGTGCGAGAAGATTTTCCAGGGATGGTGTTTGATGTTGGAGAGATTCGGCAGAAGCTGCTTGTCCAGTGGAAGCGACTGACGGGCCAGAAGACTTCTGGCGATCATCAACCAAGTTTGTCGTGGACATTGACTTCTTTCCTATAGCACCACCAGAAGAGACTCCGGATGTAGGTGTTCCAGTTGGAGCAGGATTTTTGACAGAGGAGAAACGCGAGAGTGTGGATGGCCCTGTAAACATTATTTTAAAAATTAATATAGCGAAGCATATAGTAATAAAAATACAACTAAAAAGTGGAGAACTAAATACGTCTACATGTGCACGGAAAGGAAGAGAACATAAGAGGCAATTTTCTGCGGACAGAAGCGGAAAACACAATGACAGAACAACACCAACTAAACCATAAAGTGTATGCAGAATCGTATTCTTCATACCTGGCTTGTTATGTTGTTTGTGCCTATTCAAGCCAAACCCTAGACCAGACGCAAGCGATGAAAATGTGGATAATGAAGATGAGGGTGGAGGAGGGGGAGATGCTCCCGATGAAGTAACAGAATTTATCAATCTCGAAGCAATCGCAGGAGAAGCAGACGACTTCGAAGATCGCCATGGGGGGACGGGCAGATTAGGGAATGGGGAGGAAGAAGATGAAGAATTCTCACCTCCACGAGAAGATCCGGCAGAGGATGATGCTCCGAAGTTCGATGGTGGGGGTCCAGAGGTCTTTGGTGTATAGAAAGCACGGTTTCGTCTTACAGCATCCATCACCTGGAACATAAATGAAGATTAACACAAAACCAAAGCTCTTTTCCAGGATGAAAATGTAAATAAAAACCAACCGAACTAGGTACGCTTGAATGCATAGATGGCATAGTATAACGATGCCCGGAACTGTTTACTCTTTCGATGTCAAAGTTTCCGTTGGCTCCGAATCGATAGGAATTTGAATAACCGTTTTCCCATGTTACATCAACCCATCCATTATCCGGAGGACTGGTGATACGACCCTGAAATTTCCTCTTTGTAACAGTATGATATTCTAAACTACTCACGAATTTTCCCTCTCCGCCGTCTTGTTCCTCCCATCTCCAATCTTTTCCACGGACCACTTTTGATTTTGAATCACTAATTTTGAAAGTTCCACGAAGTCTATGACGAGATCTTTGCATCATTGCAGTAACTGTATCCAGAGAGAGTCCCGATTTGAGCCGGTTGTTGTTATCATGAGCAGGCAGCATTTCGAGCACTTGTTCTTTGGTGAGAGATGACATCGACGACGAAGCTCCTGATGAACCAGCAACAGATTCCTTTTTAGGTAAGTCCTCGCAGATTGCTTCTTTCACAACATCAACGATATCTCCATAGATTTCGAATCCAGAGCATGAGAGGTAGTGTGTTTGACCCGAAGAATTTTTACCATTTTGTGCAATACGAATGTATCTGTAGGAAGCAGTTCCTTTCTCTAGATGCCACGTTGCTGTAGATCCTGGATCTCCAAGACTTTTGTCATCAGTATGAGTTATCAAAATATCCCAACTTTTCGTGTCATTGGATCCTTGTAAAGCCCAATTACGAAGCGCAGATCTTCCATATCCTCGAGCATGTCGCAGTGTGTACGATGTTGGAATAACAAACAAACCTAAGTCAATGGTGAAATGCGAATTTTTATCATCAGAGGTATGACAGTTGATTGGGTTTTGATCACGAGAAAGAAGATCTTCAGGTTTTCCAAACGGTTGACGAGGATCGGAACAGGTGATTTTCACTGCTTTGATAGTTGCTGGATTCGTCCACGACGGAGCAGTTTTTCCGTTTGTTCCGATCCAATAGATAACTCCGTTTTCGTCGAAATCGCCAGTATGTCTCAACTCGACCGATTGTCCTTTTGCTTTCAAGTCTTGAATTTCTTTCACGTATTTGTAATTCGCTCTGTCTCTATCGTGCCATTGGCGAGCCACCAGCTTCATGAGGTATGTTCTGATTGAGCCAACAGAGGCGAGTGGTTCACATTTGATGGTTTTTCCAGTTTTATTCACGAGATTTTCGTCGTTGTTTTCTTTACCATCAGCTCGAGGAATCATTTCGAGTTTAGTGCGTACACGACGTGAAAGAAGTTGAAGGCCAAAAGAAGAACCTCCTGGTGAATCATACAGGTACTGTGGGAACTTCTCATTAGCTTCAAGAACTGCAACCATTTTCAAAGCAAGCTGTGACAGTGCTTCACCAGCCGCAAAGACCTCCATGAAAATTCTTGTGGTGAAGCAGTCTGGGTACTTGTCCATGGAAGAAAGAAGGGCATACAAAGCTGGAACAATTCCAGACACAGAGAACTCGAAAGTTGACAAACGACGATCATCAATAATTGACTCATGAACAGTTTTAATCGCTTTAGTGTATTCTTGTACTCGTTCGATTCTTGCGTGTTTTGCGCTTCGATGCTTGTTATTCTGTGTTTTCATCAGACGTACAGCACCCTGAAAGAAGATAGAAATATATTTATATTTTAAATTTTGAACTTACCTCGATTGCGTGAGCTGCATTCTCCAAGCGGACTAATGCTTCTCTGGGTTTAGCGTGAGCTTCTTTCAGATGATCGTTCCACAGTTTCCAAGCCAATTCTTGAACTTTTCGTTTCTGAATGTCTTGACGAAACTTCATTTTTCGTGTTGTCACTCCATGTAAGCTCCAGCCGGTATGAAAATCTGGTGGGAGGGCATGCTCTGGCATGACATTTGTCTTACGTCCTGTCCCAGTTTCGAAAAGGAATCCTCCAGCATCATCCTGAACCTACATAGCTCAGGGGATTTATATTGGCAAAAAAGATAATTTGTAACTCACTTTGATAGTTGTAATCATTGTATTCGTTTGACCACAAGGAGTTGAAGATGAAACGGACTTAATTTGAAGTTCCGATACTTTTGTTGACCATAATTCCCATGCTGGTACTTCGAGCTGAAAATAGAGGGTAGAAACTAGGAAACGTAACAAACTGCTTTCTCCCGGAGAAATGCAGAAAAACAAAACCATAATTATTGTTAAAAGAAACGCATTCCGACTAACCTTTTTCAAAGAACATGGAACTTGAAGAACTGAAACTTGAACAGCATTCCAATCATCATCGAAAACACCTTTAACTGCATTCCAACGAGACACCATTTCACGCCGTTCAGTTTTTTGGAAGTTGTCCTGAAGAAAGTTTTAATAGCAGATGGAACAGATAAATTGATCATAATAACCAACCTTTTCCTCCTCAGTCATCTGTTGATCTACATTAGCAGTACCAGTTACGAATTGAACATGAGAATCGTTATCAGCCAAATAACGGAACCAACCGTTAGACTGAAATGGCAACTCAATAAGCAATACATCGCTCCAGATGAACAAAGAAGTGGGACCACGAACAATACGCCACTCTTTCCATCGATAAGGAGTTCCTTGATTTAATATCATTTTCGACGGTTTCTTATCTGCGGCAGATTTATCAAGACTAGCCACGCCGCTCAACTTCGAAACAACTTGAAGAATAGCTGAAGAAGCAGAAGAACTAGCAGTACTGCGAGCTTTCGGAGCTGCTTGTTGTGAAGTTGATGGTGTTGGAGGTTCTGGATCGGCAATCTGAAAAAATTCATACTATTAATTTGCGGTGATGAGCCGTGGAAGCCCGTACCTCTACTGCAGGGGGTGCCTGCGTAGCTTCTCCCTCAGTGTAATCCGTTGATGGTACTGTAGCTGTAGTAGTATCCATGATGTCATTGCTGGTAGTGGCTGATGAAGACGGTTGTTGACTCTGGAAGTCAATTTCCATCGGAGCGACTCGAGATCTTCCTTCCAGGCGAATAGCATTCAATACTTCTTCCAACCCTTTTGGAGGTTCTTTTGCCATAGCTTCTACACGTTCGAAAACTCCAAGACGAACCAACTCAGTAACCCATAGTTCAGCATCTTTTTCCAGCAGCGATTCAAGAATTAAGAGAACTTGCTCATGACCTTCATGATCTTCTTCTTGGTCCATCACCGAAACAACTACTGCTACCAATGATTCAGCTCCAGCAGATACGTCAGCGGACATCTTACGGGCAGAATTTGTTGAGACTGCTGTGACACCGTCTTCTGATGCTGCACTTTGACGGAGATCGCCGATATTTTCTACAATTTTTCGCATCAGTGACAATGATGTGCGACGAACGGTTCCATTAAGTGATCTTTGGAAAATTTCACAGAAAATCGGAAGAAGCTGGTGGAGAACTTTTCTAACAAGTTGTGGGTTGGGAAGCTCTGGTTTGGCTGAAGTTCCTGGTTGTTGGGATGTAGAAGCTTTCGTCTTTTGCTCTTCTTCTAAAATACTTGATTATGCTGCGATATGACTAATGAAAACATACTGTTTCTCATAAAAGCACTGGGAGATTCAAGTATGTTGGCTACTTGATTGTGATCATCGTCCGATCTTTCGCGTGCTTTGTCCAGTGCAGTTTTGCCGTCTTCGTCTCGTAGATCAGGATTGGCGCCACGCTGAAGCAGCAATTTCACAACCTGAGATAATAAATGCTGACTGAAGGAATAAGTCACGACGTTCTTTACTGCATTTATCTTGTGTGGCAACTTCTCAGTTTAATTTTGGAGAAAAATAAGAACAATTTTCAAATAAATTTAAACTGAACCGAACAAACCACACACAACAAATATCAGTGTCGTAACTTACGTCCGGTCGTCCAAAGCAAGCTGCATAGTGCAATGAACTGCTCTTGTGACCCTTATTGACATCAGCCCCTTTATCACACAAATACTGTACCATTTCGATTGAGCCGAATGCAGATGCCCAATTTGTGAGTGACTGTCCAACATCGTCTGCGAAATTGACATCAACCTGAAAGAAAACATATGATTATCAACTGATATTCTGAAAACTTTAGCAATTAAATTCCCTCACCTGTCCACTTTCAATTGCTTCTACTAACGCTGTCAAATCTTTTTGTCTAATGGCATCAATTAGCTGTCTGTGAACTCGCTCAGCACCACTTCCAGCTGCATAATCTCCCGATACGGCACATGTGAGAGGAAGTGCACTACGACCTTCACATAAAAGGACTAATAGAAGATCACAAAGACGGAGTCCATCTGTAACCACTCTTTCCTCTTTGTTCGTGAGTGTTGCTCTGAGTCCTTTTATCATATTTGGAGACGTGAGAACTTTTTCAGTTATAAGACTTGAACCACGGCATAAATTTCCGATAAGTGAAAGAACAATGGATAATATGTTGGCTGAAGCTGTAGCAGGAGAATTCTCATCATTGGATGATACCATTATAGAGATCAAATGCTCGACAAGATTACTGTGTAGTGCTAGTTCTGCTGGGTCCATCATTTTACGAACGAAACGATCGGTGAGGGCAGCAAAGCAACGCAATGCGCTTTCAGATACCTGAAAATTCGAATTTTTAACAAATTGTGAAATGGAAAATATTGAGTATAAGTATTAACAACTTACCTTCGGATCATCGTGTTCGAGGAGCGCTCCAAGACTCTCTGCACATTTTGCTAACTCTAGATCAGTGGGTTCCATCTTTCCACACAATCGTGTCACCACAGACATTGCAGAATGCATCGTGTCTTTGTGAACTTGTGCTCCGTGCACTCTGACCAAATTGAGCATTGCATTTATACCACCGGCATCATAGACAGCCATAGTCTCTCTTTGACACACGTGCTCCAGAAGTTTCACGCATTGCTCGGCTAAAAAAACATTGGATTTGAATATACATGAAAAATTGACTCACCCAAGTCTTTGCTAGATCTGTCCGACATTTCAGCAGCGGCGAGACGAGCGCAGATAGCTTTCACTGCTCCTTCGACCTGAGTGATGCGACGAGTGCACTCGTTCGAAACATCCAAGTAGTAGGTGATAGCACGAGCAGTGACTTCAAGCACATTGTCTGGTGCTGTTTCATCTATGAATATTTTACAGAGGGCAGGAATAAATGTGCGTGGTGGACATGATTCGAAGCATCGATCGATATTATCAGCCATCAACAACAACATGCAAAGCTGTTCCAGTGCCATTAATTGTAGATCCCGTTCGTCTCCTATACCCGTTTGAAGCCATTCGAGGAGTGTTTCTGGATCTATTCCGTCCATTTTTGTTCTGAACGTTATTGAATATTGCGGGTTTGTCGTTTGTTTTTCTCACCTTATTCACACTCAAAAGCGAAGCGAATATTGAAGCATCAACTTATATCGATTTCCTCCCAAGAATTCGAAAGTATATATGTGTGGCAGTACCCAATTTCCTTCAAAAAAAAAGAATCGAATAACGTTGAAACATCGACAGACAACGTTTGAAATTTCGAGATGTTGGAAAAAAATCAAAATAAATATGAGATTAATTGGAACGTTTCGTGTTAGGATTTTTAAAAATTTCAACATGCAGACAATTCGAAAATTGTTCGCCACGTTTGATCTTTCAGATAGACTTTTCACTCAACAAAGAGCACAACTTTTCAAAACTGACATAAGACACTGTTTTTCTTAGTGTTCCAAACAGTTCCAATATATGAGTACTGATTTAAAAAACAACGAACTGAATTTTAACGAATATTTTTTTATAATCTGCGTTCTCGACTACTTTTCGATGCTGAATCGATGAGTAAGAAGAAATCACATAAAGTCGATGGAAGAAAGGGAGAGAGGTGTGGCAGAAACGGCGGCGGTGCGAACGTCACTATACACTTTTCACTGGAGCGCACTTGCACAAATAATTCGGAAAACGTGACGTGAAATTTTGCAGAGAAAAACGAAGGTATCGGAACATATCAACGAAACAAACTTTAACAATGTTCCTAGAAGGAAGTTAACCTTAAATTAAATCGTAGAAAGTATTCATATAGGATTTCGTACAGTTTGACAGCAGAACCGATGTTTACTCATGAAAGTTGCCATCACGTAGAAACAAATAGTATATTTTTTGTTGGAAAAGTCTATAAATATTAACATCAATAAAGTGTCGCTCGCCCAGTTTTTCTACATCAGCCACGACGTGGTGAATGTGAACAAAGACAAATAACACTATTTTTCTCTGAACCTCTTATATTTTGCTGAAACTTCTGTTCATCAACTATTTGAAGACGAAGCGAGAAATGTCAGGGAGAAAAGCAAAGCGAGAGTGAGCGAGAGAATCAGCTGATTCTCTTCCCTATTTTAGTCCGGAGAGGGAGAAACAGAGAAGCAGAGGAGATGAAGAAGATGAATAACTTCGAAGAGAATTGGAGAAAAGGATTCAAAAGAAAGATGAATAGAATTCATGTGTACGAAGTTTAACAATTCGCTGACTTTAATTTCGTTTTCTCATTTTCAAATATTAAAGCTACTTTGATTTCTGCTAACGTCTATGAAAATTAAGTATGGACACATTGCACTTTTTGTAGCTTTCGAAAAAAAATGGGAAACGCAAACGCGAGCCTCGTTTATTTCGCCTTCGCAACTCTATAGAAAACTGGTTATTGGTTGTCAAGTTATTGTGCTCATATGAGCACTTGGCACGAGAAGGATCTAGTAGCAGTAAGAGATAGCTGCCAGTGAAGGAAATTTGCGAGTGAGTAGTGAGAACTTTTTATACGGAAAGCTGTAAATAAGAATAAATTGAAAAAACACAGAGCTGATGTTATTTCCAGAAAAAAGACCACGCATACTACTGGAAGTTATTGAATTTTTGCAGATGGATTTACGACTTCCTATCACTCACTTCAAAAATAAGTGGGGAATGTGTTAAATTTTCTTAAAGTACTTAATATCGAGCCAATTTTTATTACCTGTCCTAATTCAATATCACATACTGGAATTTCTCTTCGGAAGGACAATAAAGTAAAAATATTTTAAAGGGAGAAACACTGATACATTCTAGCTCGGAGAAGCTTTACCGACGGATGTGATCACACACG
Source organism: Caenorhabditis remanei (assembly GCF_010183535.1). Taxonomy (NCBI): domain Eukaryota; kingdom Metazoa; phylum Nematoda; class Chromadorea; order Rhabditida; family Rhabditidae; genus Caenorhabditis; species Caenorhabditis remanei. Next base: position 13,758,778 of record NC_071331.1, read on the forward strand.
AGCATACTTGCAAAATATCGGCCCGGTCCGGCCCGGTCGGCCCGGAGTCAAAAAATGAGCACAATTTTTTCACAAAATTTTTCGAAATTTTTTGAAATTTTCATCAAAAATAGTCAAAAATCCTATGTACACTTGAGTTTTGAGAATTCGACTTTTTTGCGAAAAAATCAAATTTTCAAATTTTTGTACTGTGACCCGCGCCGGACCGGTGAAAATTCTCAAATCGGCCCGGCCCGTTGCAAGTGTGCACACGAGTAGGGTCCTAACTTCCGAAATTGTGGATCTTGGAAAGAATGATTCAACAAATCGACTGAATAAAATGTACAAAAACTACAAAGATTCATGTCAAACACTTGCTGAAATGAATACACAGCAATCTGGATAAATTTACGAAAAAAAACTAATTTTGCGGGCAATCTGACAAAGTAGCTGATAATGCCAATGCACGAGAGACTAAAAAGAGAGATCAAGCTTGTGTTAATGAATAATTTACGACAAACAACACAGGCACGAGTTGGACCACATCCTTGCCAACGGAAAATACATCACCGACGTCTCAGTTGTTCCTTCATTCACAAACGGCAGCGATCACCGTATGCTTCGAGCAAATGTACACATAAACGCAAAACAAGCCAAGTTCGAACAAGTGAAAAGAAGGAAGCCGCCTAGAAGAATCCTAGACCCGACTGCAGCGTTACTCGCAACAGAAAATCTTGACTCTTGCGAAGATCAAGATATCGATAAAGAGTACGACACTCTTGTACATGCTCTAAAGAAAGCGCAGGACGCTGCAGTGACTATTCCAACCAATCACTCTAGAAATAGACTGAAGGACAGTACGCGACTGCTACTGTCGAAAAGGAGATTCACAGACAGATCAGACCCCAACTTCAAGACCCTGTCCAAAGAGTGCCGACAAGCGGTAAAGAGAGACCATGAAAACTTCGCGAAGGATAGACTTCTAAATGCAGCAAACCAGAGAAAGAGTCTGAGAAAGGTCGCAAGAGACATCAATGAATATCAATCATACATTCCATGTCTGTTATCAGGAGAGACAGGAGAAAAGCTCACTTCAAGAGAGAAAATGGAAATCGAAGTCAGACGCTTCTACTCAAACCTGTTTGCAACCAAACAGTCAAAAGCGACAACCATCATTCCTCAACAAACAAAAGCATTACCTCCATTCCTTCCAGAAGAAATCCAACACTCCCTGAACTCATTCCAAAACGGTAAAGCAGCGGGAGAAGACAAGCTATCAGCAGACTTCCTGAAAAGTTGTCACTCCTCCGTTCACAAACTTCTAGCGAACAAATTCTCACGGTACCTTCAAGAAGGAAAAGTTCCAACAAAGTGGAAATCGTCAAAAACAACTCTAATATTCAAGAAAGGAGACAAAGAAAATCTAGAAAATTATCGTCCGATCTGCCTGCTTCCTATACTTTATAAAGTCTTCACGAAATGTATTCTGAATAGAATCCGGAAGTCACTGGAAGAAGCACAACCGGTCGAACAAGCAGGATTTAGAAGATCCTTCTCGACGATTGACCACATCCATTCAGTGCGAAGACTGCTGGAAGTCGGTCGAGAATACCAAATACCAATCACAATGGTATTTATCGACTTCAAAAAGGCATTCGACACGATCGAACCCACTGCTTTATGGGAAAGCCTGAAGACTCAAGGGATAGACTCTGGATACATAAAACTCCTAAAAGAGTGTTACAACGATTGCTCCACCACAATCACACCTTTCTATAACCCAGTCAATATCCCCATTACCAGAGGTGTCAGACAAGGTGACCCCATTTCACCAAACCTTTTCTCTGCCTGTCTCGAATCGGCCTTCCGTCGAATGTCATGGCCACATATAAAAGAAGACAAAGATGACTACGACAACTCCCCTGGTATCAGAATTAACGGCAGAAACCTAACACACCTACGATTCGCCGACGATATCATTCTCATCTCGAAAACTCCACAAATAGCGGAAAAAATGCTACAAGAGCTGGTAAACAGTTGTGAAACAGTCGGTCTAGAAATAAACGCGAGTAAAACAAAAGTGCTGAGGAACAAATTTGCGTCAAGTCACCAAATACATATCAGAAAAAACAACACCATGTCAGCAATTGAAGATGTTGAGGAATACGTATACTTGGGGAGACTGCTCAATACAAAAAACGATCTAGAGCCAGAAATTCACAGAAGACGACGATCGGCATGGGCTGCACTCAACAATATAAAAAACACAACAGATGCCCTGACGTGTCCGAAAATCCGAGCGCAACTTTTCGACTCCATTGTTCTCCCCGCACTGACATATGGATCAGAAACATGGACTTTCACTAAAGCTCTATCCGAAAGAGTAAGAATAACACATGCTGCACTTGAACGTAAACTCGTCGGAATTACCCTCACGGAACAACGAGAGAAAAACCTCCACCGAGAAGATATAAGGAAAATATCCCAAGTGAAAGACCCTCTTGTCTTCATAACGAAACGAAAGTTAAGTTGGGCTGGCCACGTGATGAGAAGAAACGATAATCGGTGGACAACGTTACTTCAAGAATGGATACCCAGAAATGAGAAAAGGCCAGTAGGAAGACCACCAATGCGATGGGCCGACTCCCTGAAGAAAGAAATCTCAGTGCGACAAGGAACTCAATTGATCGAACCTTGGAGCACAATCGCCAAAGATCGGAAAAAATGGATAGCTGTGATCCGCGCCCACACCAACTGAGCGAAGAACGGATCGACTAAGTAACTAAGTAAGTAAGTATTGGTTGTCAAGTTATTGTGCTCATATGAGCACTTGGCACGAGAAGGATCTAGTAGCAGTAAGAGATAGCTGCCAGTGAAGGAAATTTGCGAGTGAGTAGTGAGAACTTTTTATACGGAAAGCTGTAAATAAGAATAAATTGAAAAAACACAGAGCTGATGTTATTTCCAGAAAAAAGACCACGCATACTACTGGAAGTTATTGAATTTTTGCAGATGGATTTACGACTTCCTATCACTCACTTCAAAAATAAGTGGGGAATGTGTTAAATTTTCTTAAAGTACTTAATATCGAGCCAATTTTTATTACCTGTCCTAATTCAATATCACATACTGGAATTTCTCTTCGGAAGGACAATAAAGTAAAAATATTTTAAAGGGAGAAACACTGATACATTCTAGCTCGGAGAAGCTTTACCGACGGATGTGATCACACACGAGCATACTTGCAAAATATCGGCCCGGTCCGGCCCGGTCGGCCCGGAGTCAAAAAATGAGCACAATTTTTTCACAAAATTTTTCGAAATTTTTTGAAATTTTCATCAAAAATAGTCAAAAATCCTATGTACACTTGAGTTTTGAGAATTCGACTTTTTTGCGAAAAAATCAAATTTTCAAATTTTTGTACTGTGACCCGCGCCGGACCGGTGAAAATTCTCAAATCGGCCCGGCCCGTTGCAAGTGTGCACACGAGTAGGGTCCTAACTTCCGAAATTGTGGATCTTGGAAAGAATGATTCAACAAATCGACTGAATAAAATGTACAAAAACTACAAAGATTCATGTCAAACACTTGCTGAAATGAATACACAGCAATCTGGATAAATTTACGAAAAAAAACTAATTTTGCGGGCAATCTGACAAAGTAGCTGATAATGCCAATGCACGAGAGACTAAAAAGAGAGATCAAGCTTGTGTTAATGAATAATTTATGCGATATTGTTGACACGTACAACCAGGTTAAAAGGAAATAAGATGCGTAATTCGTATACTGATATATTACCAACTCACTTATGATAAAGTATTGTTGCTAAAAATCAAAAATTTAGATTTTTTATTCGAACAAAATTGGTTTGCTTGAATTGAAAATTCACGTGAACAGCATAACAACCACGACGATTTTACACGTGGAATTCAAAAACGATTACAAATAACCGGTAAACAGACTCAAGTGGTTATTGAAACTTGCAACGTTTCTGTTCAACTGAAATGCGAACTGGAAATACCACAGAACGCGAGGCACCATGGAAATTGGAATTCAAATGGGATCGACTTCTACCACCAAAGTGGAAGTGAGTAACCGAAAAAAAAGAAACATTATTTTTATTGTTTAGAAGGCCGTATTTGATTTGGACCCACGTTCTACTCAAACTAGTGGCCCTGATTACGATTATGTTTGGAGCTCCCGGCGTTAACTATTTTGAGGGCGAAGGCTACGTGATCGATAACATAAAAGCTGAATTCAACGCGACCGTTTTCGTAAGTATTATTTGTCTGGAAGAAACTTTTTTTGGTAATAATTAAATTTGAAAACGTTGCAGACCTTCTTGGCCGTTCTCGACTTCTTTGTAACCAAAAACATTATTGGTCCAAAACTGACTGGATTACATCACGGTTTCAAAGTTGATGAAGAAAACCACATCACATATCACTTTTATGCCGAAAAGGATTTTCTCAGCCGTTACCCTTCCACGGATCGTGACAGTTTTTTCACTTTCATGGTCTTTTTCTCTTTGGTCTGGATTATCAAGCTAATTCCAGTCATAATTACACTAAGTGTACGTTCTCGCGGAATTACTCCAACGCTCTCATGACTTTCAGAAATTCTGGATTCCTTTCACGATTCTTGGATTCACCAGTGTCTACCTCAATCTCTATCTTTTTGTACAAACAAGATACTACAGACAGTGGACTATGTCTAAATTCTTCGCTGCTTGGCTTTACAACTTTTACATGAGAATCGAGTTTGCAGAAGGCGATGACTCGGGGAACACCTTTCGGAACTCCTACGAGAATCGAATGAGATATTGATTTTCGATTACATTTAATTGAAATAAGGTTAATTTTTATTCTAAATAAAACTCTGAAACTCGTTGTCCCCCTATTCGAAACATTATCACCGGTTTTCGAAAAGAAACAGTAATTGCGAAACTCTGTTATCGCATGTTGCGCGTTTCACAGACAAATAACTATTCCAAACAATGCTCTTTTTGATATTAAAAAACTTTTTGAAAGAAAATAAACAGAAGAATGTGAGAAATGACGAAAAGGCGAACAAAGGAAACAAAAAATTTCCAGATCGTTCGCAGAAATCAAAAGTGGTACGGTATGAAGTCCGCAATCGTCACTCTGTGTGCAAGCAGCACAACACACGCGCAAACTCTCATCGCGACGGTTTTCCCACGTCATTTTCAGTACTGAAATTTATCGAATTTCGAGTGAAACTTCTGAAAAATGTCGGGATTCGAGAATGACATATCTATTGGGGCAGGCATAACACAAAGCCAGTCGTCTCAAGGAGGATTTAGTCTCCAAATGTTCGGGTAAGCTATTCTTTAAACAAATTAGAATTTGTGAATCTCAAAAGAACTGCGATTTCTGTCACTGAAAAAACAGTTGCTAGCTTCAATAATATATACTCTTTTTCAGAAAGCCTACAATCGTACTGGCTCATCTTTCTTTCAAAGCCGCTTCACTTTTCTTCTATTTTTTCGCCAACTTCTTCACTAGTTCTTTCATCGTCCAGTTTCTTGTCATCGTAAGTTTTTGAGACCCCGCAAATTCCGAGGAAAAAAAACTCCTGGGAAACGAACTCCTGGGAAAAAGGCGGGGCCAAACGCGCTGATTGGCTAATCAGTTGCGCAATCTTGCTAATTAGCATTTTGCAGCCAATCAGCGCGCTTGGCCCCGCCTTTTTCCCAGGAGTTCGTTTCCCAGGAGTTGTTTTTCCTCGGAATTTGTGGGGTCTCAAGTTTTTTATAAAAGTACTTTAATCGTCCGTGGCAAATATCCATTCAATCAAAATGCAAACAGCTGCAAAAAATCACAACAGTTCCCCGCTTGTGCTGAATTTTCGGAAATAAAGAGAAATTTATCTTCGATCAAAGCAAAGTATTCCTAATAAAGTTTAGCTTCAAACGTTTGTTTCACACTTATAAAACTATTATCGTTCAGCAATTTTTTAAGTTATGATTTTAAAAACTGTATTACTTTTCAGCTTACCCTTCTGTCTATGGACTTCTGGGCAGTTAAAAATATAACTGGACGTCTGCTAGTCGGTCTCCGCTGGTGGAATTTTGTTGATGCCGATGGAAACAATCACTGGAAATTTGAAAGTGCAAAAGATATGACTCGTTTTCCAGCCATCGACCGACGAGTTTTCTGGCTTGGGTTGGTTGTTGGCCCAGCTGTGTGGATTTTCTTTGTCGTTACCGCGTTTTTGACCCTCAAGGTAAGATTTATATATATTTGGATTTTCAATCTCGCTATTTTCTAAATCATTCGAACTGAATAAAAATTAAAATTATTTCAACATTAAATTTTGTATTTCAGTTCGAGTGGATGATTGTTGCTCTTCTGGGAGCTCTGATGAACCTTGCCAATTTATGGGGATATTTGCGTTGTCGCTGGAATAACACCGAGCAAATGACAAGTTACTTCCAGAAGTGGGCCTTCCTCAATGTGAGTCTAGAAGGTGGATAATCTCCTTCTCAGTGTTAAACTTTCAGGTGCTCCGTCGAGCTCAACAGCCTCCTCAAGAGTATCAGAATCCGGTGTTCAGCGCATAATTCGACGATTGCTTTCATAATATTATTGTATTTTTCCTAAATATTCTTTCCCCCGTTCCTTTCTGTATTTATACTTGGTGTTGTGTGCAATCTCCCCTTTCCCAATTGACTGTGATTGGTTTTCGAATTCTGGAAAATTCGATCGATTCTCTATGTGTATCAACAAAAAATAACAAGAGAAGCCATAAAATGGACAAATTCATTGTTTTGAAGAAGTTTAAAACGCAAGTAGATTGAATTAAAAACTATATTGTCTTGAAATTTACTGCAACCATTTCCATTTACGATATGGAGAACGTGGTGCCTCAACGGCAGCATCTGGTCCTGGAGTAGCTGGAGCGTAGGTTGCCGGCTGAGAAGAAGTTGACTGAATTGAGAACGGAAGGTTATTGAACGAAACGATAGAAGGTTAGAAAACTCTTTCAACAAAAATTAAACTAACTGATTATGAAATGAATAACAACAACTTACTGGTTGTGGTTCGTAACCTGGCTGCTCTGCTGGTGGTGGCTCGAATTTGTTGACTCCGGCATTTCTTTCTGGACATTTACAATAACTGGCATCTTGTCCAGGTGCTCCTGGTGCTCCAACCATTCCAATTTGTCCAGGTTCTCCTGGCATTCCCAATTGTCCAGCTGGTCCAACTGGTCCACTTTCTCCATCATTTCCTCGTTGTCCATCTCTTCCTGGATATCCAGCTGGCCCCTTTTGTCCTGGTGGTCCAGAATCTCCTTTTGGTCCGAGTGGTCCTTTTTGTCCACGTACTCCATCACGTCCATTTGGTCCAACTTCTCCAAGTTTTCCTGGTTTTCCTGGTTCTCCTGGAATTCCTTGTTGTCCTGGATACCCTTCACGTCCATGTTCTCCAATTCTTCCTGGATTTCCTGGTGGTCCTTCTGGTCCAGATGGTCCAGTTTCTCCTGGTGGTCCAGTTGGTCCACGTGGTCCATTCGGGCACACTCTGCATCCTTTTGTTGGGTCAATTGTCACTGGTGGAGCAATTCCAGCGAGTCCAGGTGCTCCTGGTTCTCCAGATTTACCTGGTTCACCGTCAAGTCCCTGAAATAAAAATAACATTGAAGACACAGAAAGCTGGTTTTCTAAAGAATAACTTCTCGAAAACAGAAGATTAGTTCCACTACTTAGTACACGTCTGCTGCCTACGATCTACTGAATTCAAAGAGAAACGTCTACTACATACCGGTTTTCCAGGAGTTCCAGGTTGTCCAGCCGGGCATCCATTGTTTTGATTACAACTGCAGGTGCTTGCTCCCTCAACAAATGCATCTTCCTTAACATAAGCAGTATGCAATGGATATGTTTTCTTTGGGGAATCTCCGTATGCCTGACGCTTTCCTCTTCTCATTGTGATCAACTCTTTCCAAGTGTAATCAGCCATCGCACGGAATTCCTCACTGTCAACTTTCAGTTGGTCGTTTATATTTTGGATTTTGGTGACCAAAGATGGAACATAAACGAGGCAGACAAGAATGGCACCTCCCGAGAAGACACATGCAGTGAATCCGGCTCGCTGAGTTGACAGCGATTTCATCTCTGGAAATAGATGAAAAAAGTATTGAGAGGGATAGTAAGAGAGAAGAGAAGGTTACTGTATGTGAAGAAATGGCAACACAAAGGAATAAAGAAATGAAATAGAAGCATCTTCATTCGTTTTATACGTTCTTCTCCACCCTCAGTTCTACTTGAAAACGGACAGAGTGGTGGATCGAATTCTGCGTCTCTCCAATTCCTACACTCTCGATGCAGCTTTTACGGCAGAGACCGTAAGAAAACGCATTTAGAGAGGCAATTATTCGGATTCAACGATGACGGCTTCTAGCAGAAACACACTAAACATTCAGTCTTACGTAAGAGTATGAAATAGTATCGAAGAGGAAGAGATTTAGAGAAATTGAGAAGATGACGGTTTTTGAGGTGAGCGAATTATGAATCAAGTAAGATGAATCATAAATCAAAGAAGTTTATTGGGTGGGGCGGAAGGAAGTGTTCGTTGATTTACACCTGACAAAATAAGCATGAATTCAAGAAGAAGCGGGAAGGAGGAAGTAAATGAATCAACTGGAAAATGACGATGATCAAAAAACGTTGGAAATTATGATTATTTTCCCGTTGATGATTACTACGTGAGCTGTCTCATTAACACTATGAACCGGTTTCAAGAAACTTGGGGAAAAAGAAGAACTTGCATAAAAAATAAAGAGATTCCAATCATTTCTATTAGATTTATTTCCAACTACCATCAATTTACAAGCTCAACGAAAGAAACTGGTTTGGAATCCAACTTTCTTCAGCAGACTCATCTCGTATTGATTTCAGAACAGAGAACCTAAAATGCAAGGTAGACAAGATTCGAATCGAGCTAACAGAACATTGGATCAGAGTCTCCGATCGGATGGAGTAGTGAGAAAGAAGCATCAAGATATGGACTGGTATCATGGATTACTGCCGAGAGCTGATATCAACACGTATGAATCAAAAGTTCTGGATTAAAACAAGTTATCCATAGTTTCAGATTATTAGAGAACGATGGTGATTTCCTTGTGAGAACGTCTCATATCGCAGGAAACGATGCGGCGAAAACAGTACTTTCTGTGAAATGGAAGGGAAAATGTCATCATTGGCAATTGCAGGAGAAGGAGGATGGTTGGTGAAGAAATGGGTTGACTGTTAACTGACAAAGTAACTTCAGGATCCATTGTGATTGAGGATCGAAAGTTTGATAATGTTCTTGACATGGTGACGACTCTCCGAATGAAACGTCTACCTGTTTCCATAAAAGTACCTGCACTTCTTCTGAATCCAATTAACAAACAAGATTGGGAACTTCGCCACGATCAGATTAAATTGGGAAAGATGCTTGGAGAAGGAGCATTTGGAGGAGTTTATAAAGCAGTTTTTTATTGTAAGGGAGAGAAACGAATGGTTGCTGTAAAAGTAAACAAGGGAAACGAGAAGATCAGTACACGGAATATGATAGAAGATGTTTGTAAAGAAGCAAGAATTATGAGACAGTACCAACATCCGAACGTCGTCTGTTTCTTCGGAGTTTGTGTTGAGAGAGTGAGTCATTTCAAAAGGTTTTTGACAATTTATTTGTCAATTCAGGAACCGATCATGCTAGTAATGGAGCTGGCAAACCAAGGAGCACTCGATTCATTTCTGAGAAATGAGAAGAATACGGTCTCATTGAGAGACAAATTGAAATACTCATTTGATGCTTCGAAAGGACTTGAATATCTTCATAAAAATGGATGTATTCATCGTGACGTGGCAGCTCGTAACTTTTTGATGCACAAAAATGTTGTCAAAATTACGGATTTTGGTCTTTCAAAGCAACTTTCTGATCTTGCACACAAGTATAAACTGAAGGATATTCAGGCGAAACTACCAATCAGATGGCTGGCACCGGAGGTTATTGTCACTGCAACGTATACTTTTAAGAGTGATGTATACTCTTTCGGTATCCTTCTCTGGGAGGTTAGGAACATTTCTTTCAGATTTGAATACGGAAAAATAGATGTTTAATTTCAGATATTCATGGATGGAGCTATTCCGTATCCTGACTTGAATCTCGCCGAAGTAAAACAAAAAGTGAAAACAGGATACCGAATGGAAGCACCTGATCGAATGCCAACATTTGTTCGTAATATTATGATCGGTATGTGCTGGCCGCAGGTTCCAGAAGACCGTGGAAATATGACTGAAATTCGAACTGCAATGGAGAGTGTTCTGGATGGAAAAGTAGGAGCTTCGAACAATCGATCCGTTTATTACAGAGCTTGAACTGTTTTCATATTCAAACTTATTTGGATAAATGGATAACAGACAACTGTTTTCTTTCCAATATTTGTCTCCCTGGTGTCTATTTCTGATTTAACTTTTTTATTTCTATTTTCACCTGTTCATCCTTTTCAACCTATTTCCTCTCTCATTTTCCTTTCTCTTTACTCATGCTTCCCGATTCGGAAACACCTAATTAGTGCATGCAGCAATGCATAACATGATATGAAGAGAGTCGAGAGAGCATTTCTATTCGGTATCCCATAGCAACCAAATACATATACGAGTGCGAAATGTCTCTTTAAGAAAATGAGAGAGCACGGAGAAAGTGGAGAGGGAAGAGAACGGGATGAAAATGAAGGTCTTCTTGTTTAGTCTCTCCAAGAAGAGAATCACATATTCAAAATTTTCAGAAAATATCAACAAGACGAACAAAAACAAGATCGAGATAGAGAAGTCCCGTGGGTTTTACTTTTAATTTCTTGCTTCTCTTCTCTATTTCTTGAGCCTTCTTCTATTTTCTTCTCTCCCGTTTAATATTAATTTCAATTCATTCATATCTATTTTTCCAGTGAAATGGGCGACTATCAACTTCATCAATCTCGAAATCTGAGCGTCAACCAGACACTCGATGAAATCTTGGGAATCACTCGGAAAACTGAGAGCACATCGTCATCGAGTAACTCAAATAGTATCGAGAAGAATGCATTGAATTCTCCGATTCGACCGCCGACGAGACATGGAAGAGAATCTGCTGGAAGTAATGAAGAGAATAAGGTTTGTAGTTGGTGAACTTTATGAAAAAAGTACTCGGAAGTGCATGTATACTTTTTTGATTGGAAAGAGTTTCATAATATTGAGACTCATTTTTATTTTTTTCATTTAGTTTTTACCTATTTTATAATTCAGGATCCCGTACAGACAGAAAACACTGGAAATCTCCAACCATTCAGTTTTCTAACATCCACATCTACGTCAACAACGCCAACAGGCTCATCTCGAAGACATTCTGATGATGATTTTATCAAAAAACTGTGAGCATTGAGCATTGATTTGTATTATTTCTTCAACTTTGATTTTCAGAAATGATATAAGACGTCGCTCATTGATATCTACAATTGATATGCCCTCAATGTCTTCCACAAATAGTTTCGTCAGTTCAATTCCAATTCATCCAGATTCTCCAAAACGGTAATTGATATTCTGACAAACTTTTCGCAATCAATATGATTTCAGAGAAACACGCCCTCGACTGGAAATCCACGTGGAAGAATCAACAGAAGAAATACCTCCGTCAGCAACTCAAACACCAGTGAAACATATCAATTTCTCTGAAACAACATTGGGAACAAGTTCAGAACAAGAAGATCCAAGTTTGACATTTCGAATTGATTCAAATGAAGAAGAAGAGCCGAAAAAAGAACCGAAAGAAGAGATTCAGAGGCCAAAAAGTGGGAAGAAGATGGAACAAAAAAGTGAAGTAGCCGACCAGAAAGAGAAACCAAGAACACCAGGAAATGAGAAAAAAGAGAGTGATATGATGCAGATGTCTATGTTGTGAGTTTTCAGAAGTTTTGCATATGAAATCATGAATGTTTTTCAGTCATTCAAAGGTGAATAGGACATCGGATGCTCATCACAAAGAATGGTTACAGAAGAAAGAAAAAGAGATAAAAGAGAGAAAAGCAAAAGAAAAAGCGATGTCAGAACAGAAGGAGGCAGCAGAGGTAGTATGAATCAAGAATTGAAAATAATCTATTTTTTAATTTCAGAAAGAACGACGAGAAAACTCGAAGAAATTATATCAGAGATGGGTTCAGGACCACGATGAAAAAATGAAAGCTATGAAAAAAGCGAAACTTCAAAAGGAAAAAGAGAAATTGGAAAAAGAGAAATCGTCGAAAGATCAGAAATTGAAAGAAGCGGATAAGGTGATTTTGTTGAGATTTTATATTTTTTTGTAGTTAATAAATTTCAAATTTAGAACTATGAAATGTGGAAGCGAGAACGATCAAAATCGGTGACAGACATCAAAAAGAAGTTGGAGCAAGAGTCAGAAAAGAAACGAAAAGCAGAAGAAGATGCGAGAAATGAGAAGATAAAAGAGGCAAAGGCAGCTTTCTTGGCATGGTGAGATACTTTTGATTTCAAATGTTTATTTTCTTTATTTATGAAATTACAGGAAAGCCAAGAAGGAAGAGTTTCTGAGTGAAGAGGCGAGAAAATTGAGAAAAGAAGAGAAAGAAAAGTTGGAAGAAGAGAAGAAGGAAATCGAATTGAAACGGTTGGAATTGGCGAATGAAGCATACGAAACGTGGATTCAATTGAAAGAATCTGAAAGAGAAATGTTCGCGGATTGTGTTCTCATCGAGGCACCGCCCATCCCGTGGATTCCACCGAGCAATTTGGTTCCGAGACAATTTCTGAGATCTGCCAACGGGAGCCGCCAACGAACACGCTCTCAATCAGCCAAATCCGTTGCTAAACGTTCTCGAAGCCGTCCTGCAACTACCACATCTTTAAGACCTTTCCGATAAGCATATAAAACTAAACTTCATTCTAACTGTGATAACTTCGTCATTCAATAAACGGTAGAATAACTTCATGTGCTTTCAACAACAACAAAAAATAACAAAAAAGCTGAACAAATTATGAGAAACGGGGACAATAAAATAGAGAAAGGGGTAGGGGGTTGGATTTAACAAAAGTGGTTAATATGATGATAATGAAAACAATATTATCGGAAATCATGAAAAGTTAAAGGGTGATAGTTGTCTCGGGGCGCTGAAAAATTGGCGAATTCTGTTTGAGTATTGCTTTCTTTTCGTGCTTCTGCATCAACTTGAAGGTTCCAGTACCGACAGTCATCGGGGTTCCCATAATGATGCACTCAGAAACGCCGTGAATCTAAAAACAAAAAATAGTTAGGGAAGAATGTCCATTAGAAATACTGTTATTGTTTCACAAGACTTACCACATCTCTCTGCGAGAAGAAGGCTGCTTCGAACAAATGATCCATCGTTTTTTCGAACGAAGCAAGAAGAAGAACTGAATCCTTCATCTTGACAAGGCCGTTTCGAGTGATTCCCAGCACTTCTCCTCTGAAAATTTGATGATTTTATCAGTCTGAACAAGAGTGTTCATTTTCTCACCGATAGGTCATAACATCGGCGAGAAGCATCACGTGTCTTCTATCCAAACCGATTCCGTGGGCATCCATAGTGGCAATAATTTCATTGATAATGCATGTCCGAGCAGCTTCAATTCCAAGAACTTCAGCTACCACAAGAGCATTATTGAAATTAGTTTTTCTTGGATCAACACCAACAGAAGAAAGAACAGATCGGAAATCAGTTCCTTCAACAAGAAGTGAATAAAAGTCTCCCTTCTTTTCGTCAGCGTGGATGACACAACGATTGACTGAAGAGATTCCTTTAATGACAACGTTCCCGAGAGAGTATTTGAGCATTTGCATTGTCATTGTTTTACTCAATTTACTAGTTGAAGGTGGTCTAATTGCCATCATTGTCTTTCCATGAGCAACAATCTTGCATCCTCTCATCATCGGACAAACTTTCGATGTAGAAATTGCAAAGGCAATAGATTCTAGTGAAACTTCTAATTGCAGTAGGCGGATACGTTTAGAGTTGAGTTTAACGAGCAAGAAATAGTCGTCTGGCAGATAGACTTCTTCGATGTAATCACAGATTTCTCCTGAAAACCAAATTGAAATACAATATGACATAATTTGGAACTAACCAAGAGTTGTCTTTTCAATTCTAGCTTTTACTCGTCTTGCCAATGATTCATCATATGGATCCAACAATGCTGCAGTGATAATTGGGGTCGAGATAGTCTTGACCGCATTGATAATTTCCTTAATTCTGGGAACTCCCTGTGTGATGTTCATAGAAGCAACACCGGCGAAATGGAAAGTTTTCAGGGTCATTTGAGTCGATGGTTCTCCTAAAAATAGTCTCGATACATATTTGAAGCGATGCAATAATTGTCATACTAACCAATACTAGTGGCAGCAATCGCTCCAACAGCAGTTCCTGGTTCTGTGATGGCTCTGGCCACCTTGTAGTAACATAATTGTATGAAACTGTGAAGTTGAGTTTTTGTCAAACACGAATTAGTGAGAAGTAACGATCTGAAAATAATAAAATATTTAACCTGAGGAAAACAATAACAATAATAATCTTACCTGTATTCAGTCATGTTCTTGCACTTTGCACACTTCTCTCTGATATTCTCTTCAGCTGTCTCATGTTGTGAACAGTGAGTTTTTCCATTCTGCCATTTTTTACTCTTCCTAATTTCAGTTTGAAGAAGATAATCCTTGAGTTGCTCAGCAAAGTGAGGATATTTTCCTTTGAACTGCTTTTGAACTTCGTTCTTCAGAACATCCTCCAGTTTATCAGCTGGGATCGGTGTCTCTTTTTTCGTCTGAATATTCTTCGCATGCTCCAATACATGAGTGAAATCAACAACACTTCCATCTTTAGCTTCCATCATTGCTGGATCTAAACCATCTTCTCCGAAAACGAATTCGATAACATCTCCAACAGAAGATCGTACGGTGCCGTCGTATGATGCACAGAGATCCTCCAAACACTTGACAAGACGTCTTTGCATGTATCCAGTTTCGGCAGTCTTTACAGCAGTATCGACAAGACCTTCACGTCCTCCCATTGTATGGAAGAAGAATTCAGTTGGAGTGAGTCCTGAATAGAAACTGTTCGCGACGAATCCTTTAGCTTCTGGTGTCTTCTTTTTTCGCTCGAAATGAGGAAGAGATCGCTCTTCGAATCCATCCGGTGGTCGATGTCCAGAAATAGCCTGTTGTCCGACACATGCAATCATTTGAGAAATGTTGATAAAAGAACCCTTCGAACCACATACAGCCATAGTCAATGGCGCATTATACTTGCTAAGATTACGAAGACACACTTGTCCAGCATGATCACGAATCGTAGAAAGTTCTCGAAGAATGATAGCTTCAAGAGTTTCTTCTTCAGTGCAACCTGGTTGAGCTTTCAGTTTTCCTTCTTCTAATTCACGAATATATTGAGCGCATTGTTCGTAACCTGAATGAGAATATTCAACTCTGCTCCAAAAGTGATATTTATGGAAACTGACCTGTGTCAACCAGTTGCCCTTTCTCTTGAAGCAATCTTTCACTGGGGCGTACATCACCGATTCCAATGGAGAATCCTCGATTTGAAAGGAAGACTGGAGCCATTCGTGCTAACCTCCACATTGCATCAACAGCTGCATCTTCTCCGTAATCTCTCATTAACATATAGAAAATGTTTACTTTTGATGAAGATCCAAGAAGAGACTTATCCAGGACACCAGCCAGGAGAACCGAATTTCGAATGATAACATAGGAATCTTTCGAGCACAGCTCTAAATTTCCTGAATACGACTTATTTTTCGCAGTAAGATTTAGTGAGATCTGAGATCCTTTGTCGGGGCGAATAATGAGTTCGATGAGCTGTTTTCCAGTCCAAAGTTCCACTGGTTTTCTGATAGCTGGTGGTGGAATTCTTATTTTTGTCTGTTTTTTGGCTGAGGCGTCAATGAGTGCAGCAGCAAAACGATAAACTTCAGCTCTCGGAAGGAAAGTGTCTTTGTGGGTGAGCAAGTATCCTCCAGTAATGAAATCTTGAATGGCAGCAACTAATGGTTCTCCAGAACGAGGTGTGATCAAGTTGTTCTTCACATTCATGAGCTCACTTGCTTCAGCTGGAAAAGTAAATGGTAGAATAAGAAGATAAAATGAAAAACTCGTTTACCTTTCGCTTCATATGTTTGTGGCAAATGCAAATTCATTTCGTCTCCGTCGAAATCGGCATTGTATGGTGTACATGCACACTCATTGAATCGAAATGTTCTTCCCGGCATTACCTTCGCGCGATGACTCATAATTGAAATTTTGTGAAGAGAAGGCTGACGATTGAACAGAACAACGTCGTTATCATCCAGATGACGTTCCACAGTATCACCGAGTCGTAGAAGTTTAGCCAACTCATCTCGTTTTCCGTATTTCAACAACTTCTTGTTTCCTGTTTTCTTATCAACCAGATAATTGGCTCCTGGATGAATATCGCTTCCATTGATAACGAGTTGTCTCATTTTTTCAATGTTCGATGCATTAACTATTTCAGGGAAAGTCAATGTCATTGCAACGTGAATTGGAACACCAACTTGATCGATTCGAAGATTCGGATCGGGTGAAATAACAGTACGACCAGAGAAATCAACACGTTTTCCGCAAAGATTTCCACGGAATCGACCTTGTTTTCCTTTAAGACGTTGAGTGAACGATCGCATTGCTTTTTTTGGTTGCATATCTGGAGGAAGTCCGGACATTTCTGAGTTGATATAAAGAGCACATTGAATCTGAAAACTTTTGAATTGTCAATTGAAGATCTTGTTATTTTAGTTCTTACTTGAAGATGCTCCCAGGTTTCAAACAAAGTTTTGCTTGGTGCCCCATCCCGTTTGTGTTTTTTCAGAACATCATTGGTCAGCATAATCTCCATCAGTTTCATTGTGACATCATCTTCCGTGGTTCCTGATTTGACTTCAGAAACAACTGATGGTCGAATACATACAGGTGGCACAGGCATGCGAGTCAATAGGAGGTCGTTTGGGTGTTTTTCTTCTCCTGAACGGACCATTAGAACCGGAATATCCGCTTGCTTGACATTGGCGAATAACTTTTGTACAAAAAGTGGATTGAGAAGTGTAAACTTCATTTTCTTAACATGATCGCCGACTTCTTGATTAGCATTGAACATTGTCGCATATTTTCCGAGTTCATCAGCAGGAACTGGACTTGCGAAAGCAATTTTTAAGACGGTTCCAACGGCTTTCTTCACGGTGCCTGAAAAATGGTTTGTGTTGATATATACATGACTATGGAAATATACCGTTTTTTAATCCACACTGAGTGCAAGTCGAGCTCTTTTTACATGCCGCAACAATTCGTTTATGTAAAGCTTTTCGGTGCAAATAGTCGATATTGGGATTCATAACTTGGCGAGAAAAGACACGATGTTGTTCTGGATTGAGCAGAATTGATGAACAATTCTGAAAATTTCTCTGCTCCGAACATTTTTGTGTGTAATACTTACTTTGCAAATGCACTGAAGTAACTGAATTGTGAGCTTAAAGAATCCAATGTGAAAAACTGGAACATCGAGATCGAAGTAGCCGAAATGACCAACGCAATCAGTCAATCCAAGTCCACATGTAGCACATGTTCCAGTTTTTGTAGAAACTCCCTGAGAATTCAGTTTTGAGAAAAGAAAGAGATACTGTTTATCTTACCATTCTTGGATCAAGTGGACCATAATTAGCTGGTTGTAGCTTTCCACCAACATCTTCATACAGTTTATTGTTGAAAATCGGCACATGTGCCGTCTGTCTCATAAACTCGCAATCTCCCGGCGCGAATTTTACTCCGACACTGAAATATAAAAATATTTGGCATCTTCAAAACATTTAAATACTGAAGCTTACACTTTTAAAGCTTTATCGGCCTCGCGAAACTGTTCTTTACCCATTTCGCATCCAAAGGTCGAATTTTCCAAGCGGAATTCTGAAAAAAATAGTTAGAGAGGCGATAACACTGTTAAAATACAAATATTTTGAAAGTATTCTTCAAAAAAATTGATTTTGAATTGAAAAAGGCAAGAGTTCCTCTTGGGAAAATTGTGTGAATTTTCGCAACGACGCTCCGAAATTACGCGGTTTAGCTAAACAATACGCTCAAAGAATTTGAGTGGGAACTTGAAAAAAGAAATGCACATAGAAACTTTAAAGTTAAGTCAACTTTATTTTGCTTCGAATAATGCCTTAAAAGCAGAAGATTTTTCTTAGAAATGACCGGAACAAAATGTAACTCATTTAAAAAACGGATAATTTATCCAAAAAAAAGCGTGTCCACCAATCAGCATACTAACCATTGAACTGACCAAAAACAATCCAAATATTCTGAATTTGTTTCCCGATTCTCTCACTCTGTGCAACACATCACAATCATAATCAATTCGATTATTGTGCCAGAAATGACATTTGGAATTTCAACACTAATCCTCATCGTCCAAATCGTCGTCTTCTTTGTTGGATGTGGTGGTAAGAAGAAGCAAGCGCCAACAGTCAAGCCAGTAAGAAGAAGAGAATACTCAGATGACTGATATTTAATAATCTTGGAACTTTTCAGGGCACTCCTAAAAACGAGAATCGGTCTTCTGTAGCTGGTCCACCTCCTGCAGATGATGCAGCTGCTAAAGCAAAGGAGGAAGAAGAAAAGAAAAAGAAAGAAGAGGAAGAAGCTAAAAAGAAGAAAGAAGAAGAAGAGGAGGCTGAAGAAAAGAAAAAGAAAGAAGAAGAAGAGAAAAAGAAAAAAGAAGAGGAAGAGGAGAAAAAGAAGGAAGAAGAGAAGAAGAAGGAAGACGAAGAAAAGAAGAAAAAGGAGGAAGATGAGAAAAAGGAGAAGGAGGAAGCTGAAAAGAAGAAGAAGCAAGAAGAAGAGGAAGAGGAAAAGAAGAAAAAAGAAGAGGAAACGAAGAAGAATGAGAGTCAAAGAAACGGACCGAAACCTCACTGTGAGTCCCGAATCTGAAATGTTTTCAATCATGTTATTCCAATATTCAGTGACCATTGAACCATCTGGAGATTTGGCTTTTAAAGCTGAATCCACTTCTCAGACTAGAGTTACATTCAAGAATGTTCACACAAAGAAGATCATGTTCAAAATCAAGTTTTCGGATAATGCATATCAGTGAGATTTCAGGTTTTGAGACCTGTTAATTCAATCAAAAACTTCAGATCCAACCCAGTGTTCGGTACGATTGAACCTGGAAAGACTGTGGATATCGTTGTGACTCACAACAAGTCCCCGCATAAAGAGGCGAAAATGGTTATTGTCAATTCAAATGTGGGTCGCGTGATATTTTCTACTTCAACAAATGTTTCTTTTTCAGTTCGTTGGTGAAATGGATTTGGCCAAATCGTTCAAGAGTGTGCGCCCAACGGGAGGTCAAATTACAGTCAAACTTGTTGCAAACTGAATGAATCGGTGAATGTATGGATGAAGATGCAACAACTGTATTAATCTTATTGAGTAATAAATATTTAAAAGTAAAATATATCAATCGGTTCACAATTCTATGGCATTAAAAACCAATTTATTGAAAATTTCAAGTTGCTACCAAATTAATCGTGATTGGTCCTCCGGTTGGTTTCCGATTTCTGAATGATTTGGCCAAATCGACATCCCCAGCGTACTGTAATTTGTTGATGATGTTAATTTTCGAACTATAATGAACTTACCTTAGAATTGACAATAACTAATTTTGCTTCTTTGCATTGAGAAGGTGTATGAGTGACAATTACATCTGATGATTCCCCAATTTCAAGTGTTCCGAAAACAGGATTCATACTGAAAATGTATTAATGGTTCCTCGATTCTCTGAAGATTTCTCACTTATAAGAGTGATCAGAAACTTTCATCTTGAACATAATCTTCTCGTCTGATATATTCTTGAAAGTTAATCTTATTTGAGATTCAGATTCTAATTTGAATGCCAAAGAATCTCCGGACGGTTCCACGGAAACTGAAATTGTTGCTACTTTAAATGAGAATATTTCCGTGGAAATCCTCACTCAATGGCTTCTTTTCTCCTTTTCTCTCTGTCTTCTGAGATTTCGGATTCTCCTTTTCAGATGTTTTATCCTCAGATTTCACTGTTGTCTTATCTTTTGCAGTTCGAATAGTATCTTGATGACTTATCTTCTTTTCATCTGCATTTTCAGTCACTTTACTCACTGTACTTGCCATTGAAACCGGCCCTAATGTAGCCACTTCCGTATCTCCTTTCACGTGGAACTTCTGGAAGTTAGTGGAAGTTTCAATCGTGAATTTTCCGAATACTCACAGTTTTCGCTCCACTTCGGAATCCAAAACGACTCCGTTTTTCATTCCCATTATTGTTGGATCCACCTGCACATCCAATTGAGAAAACAGTGATTTGAGCGATAAAAACGAGAATCGAAAATATGGAAATCATGGAAGCAAAAACTGTTTTTTATTAAAATTAAACAACATTAAAGATTAAAAAGATAAGAAATGGTTCCATTTTTTAGACAGAGAGATGTTGTTTCAGATAAGGTTTACGTCCGATTGCTCATCTTCCTACTCAAATTAGATCGATAATTCGAAAAGTTGGACTTTTCATCTGAAAAAGCATTTGTTTTTAGACTGATCTTATCACACACCATCTCACTTTTTCAAGAGAGATTTTAATCAGATTCTTGAATAATTTAATGCCGTCTTCAATGACATGAAAAGACGCGTTATGAGTAATATCAAGTGGATCAATCATCATCAATGGAGACGTGTTCACTCCTTGCATTTCAGCCAATTTAGATCTGGAATCGAAGGGTTGTATTGAAAACTGACGTTTGACTCACTTTTCTATCACATTGAACCCATATATCCCAAGAGTTTCGTAGTCGAAATTCAGATAATATTCGAAAAAGTGATACAAAAAAGCTGAATATCCATGAAAAAGTTCATCAAAGCTGTAGTCAACTATACGATTTTCAGGTTTCTGAATTCACGATAATCACACAGTTCCAGTTACAAGTGTCTCACCTCAAACGGTTTCACAAGACATTCATTTGCAGCTTTTTGGGTGAAGTGAATGATTAAATGATTAATGATATATGAATTGAATTTGAATTTTTTCTCCAATTTTTCATCCTGCAAACGAATTTTTCATTTTTGAGTTCCAACTTTTATGAACTCACATGATAAACTCCGCCCAACAACTTGTTTGTTTTTGCCCAATGAATGATAAACATAGCCATTTTTCTCATTTTTCTCGACTTATCCTTCGCAATGAAATCATTCAATATTCTTGATTTCTCGACACTGATAAGGTTATTCACAGAAATATCGTAAGACATCTGAAGACACTGAATTTGGAAAGTCATTTGAAGGCGCTCACCTTCATTTCTGGAATCTTGGTACTTTTCAATACGACTATTGGAGTTCTGACCAACAGAGTCCGCATTTCAAATTTTTCACGGAATTCTTCTTTATCAACCAAACATTGGAAAATGGCTTTGATTATTTCTTCTTGTGGGTACGAATAGAACTCGGCATATGTCATTGGATTTTCAAGGAGACACTGGAAGAAATTCATAAATTAAAACAAGTGTAATTGCGATTGAAAACAAACTTTTGGGTTATCAATAATCATCTGAAGTGGCCGGACCGACAAAGTGTTCTCTGATTCCGAAGATACCGCCATATCCTGAATTCGAGTTACCTTTTCAATGATTCATCGCATACTTACAATATCAGAATATCCATTCCGACGAACCAGAGATGAATATGATCCAAACATTGTACAAACTCCATTTTCAATCACATCAGAAATCCCTTTTTTGATAATTTCCACTTCTTCCTCTGCTATTTTCTTTCTTTCCGGATCTTCCAAGCAGATTAGTTCTGTCAAAACATCCATAAGAACGTTGTCAGTTACGTTTCGATCAATTGATGCTATTTTCACTAAATCATTTGCATCTCGGAGATGCATTCCATTGAGATCAACTAGAGAGTGGACTTCAATTCTCATTTCTTTCAGGCGTGGATCCGAACAAATATTTGTTGTTTCTTCTTTGTTTCCCAATTTCAGGAAAATAACTCCTTCTTGTTCAGAAGACGACTCAATCTGAAGTTATCAAAAAAAAAACCGGATTTCTTCATGAAAAAGTAAACACTTACCAGCTCTTCCGACTCATAACCAAATGCTGTCATTACATTAATAATTCCTGTTTTCGAATAATCTTGATCCCTTCCAATTTTTGTCCAACGAAGAACCACACATCGCAAAGAAGATGTTTTGTCAATAAAAAAATTAGAAACAGAATTCATGGTACTTCAGAAATGAAAAAGCAAGTATAATGGAACTGTTTCTCTCAACTCTTCCAAGACGAGAGAATGATTCTTTCGAAACCTACACAGTTCTCTTATCTTTCGCAAACAAAAATTTACGAAAAGAATCGAAAAATCAAATTGGGGCTTATGACGTGTATTGTTGTCATTTCCGTACTTTCACAACATGTGAATTCATAAAATGATCAGAAAATAAATGCACTTTTGGGACTATCACTTTCAGAATTTTTCTGACTTTTCAAATGTTCCTTGTCTTTTCAGATTGACTACAACTTTCCTCAACTGCCTTTCACAATTTTTCTTTTTTTTATTAGAAAAATCATCAAACCTCAGATTTCCCACACACTCCAATTTTCTCCAACAATCAAACCGATAAAAACCAATATTTTGTCATTCAATCCAATTCTTCCTTTTTTCTATTTCTGAATCTCTTCAACCTTCAACACTATTTCCTCTCTCACACTCAATGTCTATGGCCTTTCTCTCTTCTTTTCTCTATTGCCAACGAACGCAATTTCATGACATTTCTCATTTTTCAACCAGTACGCATATCGATATTTTCATTGATTTTAAAACATTTTCAGGTAACAAAACTGATTTTTTCTACACGGGAAGATAATTTTGAACTAGAAAAAGAGATGGACGGTATAGTCAACTCGAAATTTGAAAAGTGTTTTATTTGGTCTTTTTCAGAAAACATTCGTAAGTTTCTTCTCGATCTAAAAGCTCTCACCGAAACTAGGAAAGAAATGCAAGAGAAAGGACTGTTGACTCCATTCCAACTTCAACATAAACTTTCTATGGAGGAGCACATGAAAAACGAAATCCAGAACTGTATGAGAAGAGCTCAGGTGAAAATTGATGAGAAGAAGAAAGAAGAAGAGAAAATGATTGGACAGATTACGTACAGATTGGAGAGAAAAATAAGAGAAATGGATAAATTGAAGGAGGAAGAAGAATATAGACAACAAGTTGAGGAACGGTATGAAGCTAGAATGAAAAAGGAAAGGGAAGCAATGGAGATGCAGAGTTTGGCTGAAAATTGGTCAAAAGAAGAGAGTGGACACAAGGAAAAAGGCGCAATTTCCGAGAAAAAAGGTCAGAAAATGCTCAAATTAAGATCCATCTGAACGCGAAATTTATACATTTGGTAACTATTTACCAGCTGTTCAAATTCTGTAGCCAACTTCGAGTTTAACTTCAAGTTTAGTTCGCTAAAACTGAAGAAACACTACAGTTTTTCGAAAATCGTTAAAAGAAAGATACGGAAAATATTTCAATTTCTAATTGATTCTTTTTCTTAAATATTTCATCTATATAAATGGCTAACACAGAAGCAAGATCCGAAAATTTCAGAAACCACTAGCAGCAAGAACAAAAAGAATGGTAAGAAGAACAAAAAAGGAAAAAGTGAGGAGAGCGGATCATCCGGAAGTGAAGAAGTAAATGAGCTGAATATAGAAGAACTTTCTCTCTGATCTGATGACATTTTCCTTTTATTTTCAACCATAATGTTCTTTTTCAATATACAAAATCATGTTACTCTCCTAAAATTTTCTAGTCCTAAATTCTTATAGCAATATTGTAAATTGTCTCATATTTAATATTCATAACATGTTTGTCAATGTTTTAGAAGTACCACATTCCATTTTGTAATCCAAATTCCATGCCAATTCACCCTCATGTTCACTTATTTTTCTTTTTCATCCAGTGGTTTTTTTTGTAAATGCTTCATCATAATTCTCCTTCCAATTCAACTCTATTGACAATATTTCATCTACTTTTGCTTTACACTGTTCAATTTTTTTCCCATCCCTTGTTTTTCATCATTTCTTCTTCTTCTTCTTCTTCTTTTTCATCTTCCCACACAATTTCCTATGATGAAAATAAATCCATCTCGCTTCAATAACAACTCGCTTCTGCTCTTTCCATCTCGTCACTTCTAGTATAGTTTCTATGGAAACAAGAGGATGAAAAAATATGAAAACCACGAGTTACTTCAGAACATGCATGAGGTGCACAGCCAGCTGCGTCGCGGTCGCGTCCGCGTGTTTTCTTTTTCTCTAACATGTCTGGAGTCTCCTCGTTCTTTTCAACCTCGTCTCCCGGAGAACATATACACACTTCTAATCTTTTTTCTGCCTCTGGGAACATGAGGTCGAGTTATCAATACATACCAATATCAGTTCAACTCTCTCTCACTTTTCATCATTTTGCGCGTCAGTTTTGTTGTGATTGTCGTCAATCGAAGTGTCTGCAGACTATTCACAGTTTAACCGCTTTTCCATTTAGTTTATGCTATAGTTACCACGTGATTTTTTGTTTTAAAAAACCCCATCTATTTTTCTGAAACTTGTACTTTTCCAGTAGTTTAAGCTGAATGAAAATTGATTCTAACTAATCTAAGTCTCTCCAAATCTCAATTTGAAAAACGACCCCACGAATCCTTCTCCCAACGTCTTGTGCAACAATACAAATCTTTTCGAACATTCTAGAGCTGTTTTTCGGATTCCGCCTCTTCAAACTTTCATGTTCCCTTCTGAGTCTTGATAAATTCCTTATTCTTTTATCGTAAAAAATCGCAGCAGATTCCAAACGGATTAGTAACAGATATCTCGATGATTATCTTTATAATCCCATTTTTTCGACACGTCTTCTTCTGCAATCTTCAATTTCTAATACTCAGATGACATATTGCTTCATAATCTCTATTCACACTCTTTTTTCTCGTTGCCATCATCTATTTAATAAACTTTTCCAGATGGTCAAGTCTCCAAAATCCAGTAAAAAAGGAGGAAAAGGCGCTAAGCCTAAACAAGCTGTCCATATGGTTCACGTGAATGAACATCTCAATACTTCGTTTACTATCTTGTCATGTGATGGAGTGGAATTTAAAACCGATGGTCACACTATAAAACAATCGAAAATCCTCAACTTGGCTTCTAAAAACCTCGATCAGCCAACGACACCAATTCAAGTGGATAAAGTGAAAGGAGACACAATGAAACTCCTTTTGGAATGGATGGATCAGCACAAGTACGATGGTCCGTACATTTCAAAATCAGGTCCTGGACTCCGACTCCCCACCTGGGATTTCCGATGGCTCAAAGAACTTGATAACCAACAACTTTTCGATTTGATAACTGCAACAAACGACCTCCAAATCAAGCAGTTAATGGATTATTCATGCAAGACGGTGGCTAATATGGCAAAAGGAAAAAATCCGGATGAACTGAGACAAATATTTGGAATATTATCGGATGAAGAGGAAGCTGAAATAGCCCTTTACGAGCCTGGACCATCGAATGCAAAGTGATTTTTTTTTCTGAAATCTCAACCATCAAATTTTTGGTTTTATTTTATTTGTGACGCTATCATCTCCTGTCATTCTCCACTTTAATCCAATGTATAAAGTTTTTGCTTTGTGAGAAATTGAAAATTTATTCGAATTTTCAGGAATATAAAAGTTGAATATTGTAATTTATTTATGCTACAGTAGCCGGAGTCGATTCGATTTGCTCCATCTCGTTTGCTTTGCGTTTTCCCACTAATATAGTTTTAAGTAAACGCTTTTTGAAGCAACCTATAAATGATATCATTCAACAAAAATCTTAACCAAACAAGAATTTACCGTAGGCTGCTTTCCGATAAGGACTGATAATGAAGAAGTTCGGAAGAGGATCAATTGCTGGATACAATGCAATTGTCATAGACATTATGAAGCAATACGATCCAAGGCCTGCATCGAATATGGCGAATCCGAATTTCAAGGATACAGGAGTATGTAATAGGAGCATTGGTATCATAGTCTGGACAACCAATGCGTTGAATAATTGAGCTTGAAGAGCCTGTGATCGAGATGACGTCGTTGAAGCATTTCTCATGAGTCGTTTGATACGAAGGTAACATTTGATTCCAGATACTATAATCACTATAAATGATACCATCTGAAAATGTTTGAAGTGTTTAGTTACTTTGGTCGAAAGTTGACCTTACCACAGTAATTGACATAATGATCATTCCAGCTATTGGTCCCCAGTAAATGAGTAAACTGTCGTCTTTTTTACTTCTTTCATACATGAATGCTCCGAGATATTCGTATTCTTCGATAGGATTGTTGAATACTTCTTTTACATGGTTCCTCATATATTCGGTGAATTCTTCTGTTGGTCCACATAAATAAATTCCAGTGAGTGCCCAAATGAAACCAATTACAACTGGAATCAGAAGCCAAAGTATGAATTTCCAAGATTGGAATGTTCTTAGTAATGGATTTCCGCTGATAACCAGATATCTATAAATGAAATGAACACCGAAAATGGCGAGGGATGAACCAAAGAAACCCCAATAGAATGAATTGAGAATAAGAAGAAACTTTCGACTGAAAAGTTTATCTGAAGTGGAAATAAGGACAGCAACACTGGAACGATATGAATAATGGATCTGAAATCAATCGAATTTGAGATTTTTGAAACCATTTCCTTACCGGAACTAGAGAAACTTCTAATATTGAATAAAATATTTCAAATACTGAAATGAAAACCATCAAATATTTATAGACTCCCAACTGTTTCGGAGACTTTGTCAAGATCAAATAGATCAAAACACTATTGAAAAACACCGCAAGAGATGAAGCACAGTTATTAAAAATATGAAGATATTGAGGTAAATCGTATAGATTCATGATACTCACCAAGAAGGAAAATGAGCGAATCAGTATTGTGTCAAGTCGTAAGTTGACATCGAATCGCTAGACAGTCTCTATGGATTTGTGTTTTCTATTCTTCTAACTTGAATTTATGTTATGAACTTTGTAGTGACGACAGTAGTTTTCAAATCAAATTGCTGAGATCGGAGCTCCAGGAGCTGGAGCCACGGCGTTTTTAGAATTAGGTGGTGCATGATTATCGGATAATTGATAGTTTTTGTTGATGGATCCTGAACAATTAAGAAAAAATATAATTGCTTTTGGTCAAATCACTCACGAAAAACCGCTTTCCCATAAGGGGTGATAATGAAAAAGTTAGGAAGAGGATCAATTGCTGGGTATAATGATATTGTGATCGAGACAATACTACTGTAGATTCCCAACCCATTATCTGCAAAAACGAAACCAAACATGATGGAGACTGGAAAGTGTAGAAGGAGAGTTGGAATAAGTGTTTGAATGACAAGAGCATAGAACAATTGAGATTGAATCGATTGTGATTTAGCTGAAGAAGTTGTGATGTCATTCAATTCAGATATTGCTAGATAGCATTTAGTGCCACAGTAAAGAATGACCGCGAATGAAAATGTCTGGAAAGTATCTCAGTGATTCAAGTTGTTACAAATGAACTCACTACAACAACAGACATCGTTGAAATTGTAGAAAGAGTCTTGAAGTAAGGCTGGATTGTTCCATTCTCTGATTTTGTGTACAGTGGTCCTCCCAAATAATCAAAATTATCGATATCCATTTTGAAATCTCTCAACACAAATGGTCTCAGAATTTCAGTAGCTTCTTGAGTTGGGCTGCAAAGCAGCATTCCCATTAGAGCCCAGACGATTCCATTCAAAAAAGGAACCATTAACCAGAAAATGATTCTCCAAGAATAGAAGGTTTTGATGAGTTTACTCATGCCAATTGTCAGATATCGATAGATGAATTGTAATGCAAAAATAGCAAGAGAAGAACCAAAGAACGCCCAGTATATTGAATTGAGAACACGAATTGAGAAACGAGAAAAACGTTTGTCACTTAAATTCACCATTACCACTGAATAAGCACGTACTGTGTAACGAATCTGAATAATTCTGAAGCTTCCCTCGAACACGATTGAGTGTTATTACTTACCGGTACCAGAACTATTTCCAAAACGGAGTAAAACAGTTCGAAAACTGATATGAAAGCCAATAGGTACTTGTAAACCCCGAATTCTTTTGGTGACTTTGTGAGAATCAAATAAATTAGAAATCCATTGAAAAATAAAGAAATAGACGATGAGAAAATGTTTATGTAGCCGAGAGTTTTATGAATTGGAATTGTGGAAAACATACTGTTCAAATGTAAAATGAGAATATTTTAAGCGGAAAAATATGTGGAGGAAAAAGAGAAGAAACTCCCATGGGATACTGTACGTTTCTCGGTGTCTAACGAAAAACATAGCGAAGAGCGGGTACATACTTTGTTTTTAAATAAGAATGAAACTTCACAAAAAATAAATATTGAGAGAAGAACAAAGACTCTCCAAATATTCCCAGAAGTGTCATTCAAGGAACATTAAGTCTAGTTTTAAGTGACATCAAACGGAAGTAATATTGTATTGAACGAACAGCAGGTATAAAAGAGATTTATTTAAGGAGTTTCTAAATTTTCGAAGAATGATAATGAATCGAGTTAGGAGGTACCGTAGTTTCTGCAGTTATTCGACGGTCCTGCTTCCTGAAGCAACCTGTAATAATACCAGTTTCGGCAGTTCTGTCCAGAGTTTCACCCACCCAAAAGAGCTTTCCGGTAGGGTATGATAACGAAAAAGTTAGGAAGAGGATCAATTGCAGGATAGAGTGTAATGAGAAATGATAGATATCCACTGTATCCTTCGATTCCGTTGTTTGTTAGAGTCAACATGAAGAATACAGTTATTGGAATATCAAGTAGAATTGTTGGAATAATTATTTGGATAACCAAAGCATAAAATAGTTGCGATTGAAGAGATTTTGATTTTGCTGAGATTGTGGAAGAAGTTTCTATCATGTTTCGAATAAGATGGTAACATTTCAGTCCGCAGAATGTGATTATTATGAACGAAATTGACTGAAAAAGGGTTCTGAAAAGATATGGAGCAATTCAACTCACCACAGTTGAAGACATCAAAGACACTGCAGTTAATAGTTTATAATGAAGAATAATAGTTCCATCATTTGAAATTGTGTAAATCGTTCCTCCGAGATAAATGAAATTATCAATTGGTTCCTCAAAAGAATCCATAACGTGTTTTCTCGATAATTCAATCGTTTCTTTATTCGGACCACACAGATAATAACCAAGGAAACACCAGAAGACTCCCATTAGAAATGGAATTGATAGCCATAAAATGAATTTCCACGAATCGAAAGTTCCCATTAACTTGTTTTTACTGATAGCCAGATACCGATAGATGAAATGAACGACATAAATGGAAAGAGTCGATCCGAAGAATCCCCAGTAAATTGAATTTAAAATAAGAAGAGACGAACGGGATAATGATTTATCTTTCACTGATATCATCACTAAATCAGTTGTGTCAAACGAATAGTGAATTTGAATAAGGTGTTCTGAAAGTAGATAGAATGGGGTCACTTACAGGTACTAAATAAGCTTCCAAAAGAGAATAAAACATTTCAAAAATTGAAGTGAAGACCAGGAGATATTTATAGACACTCAACTCTTTCGGTGATTTTGTTAATATCAGGAATATCAGATATGAATTGAAAATTATGGAAAATCCACAGGATGTTGTGTTGAGAATATTCAAAAGTTTGTGAACTTCTGCACTCCTGACCATTGCTTTTTCAAAAGTGATTCTACTTTGAAAATGTCAGATATTATCACGAGGAAGTCTACTTATTTTTGTAGTCGTCAGAGGTAAACCCAGACGATTCTCTTTTTTTCGGTTTGGAGTAGGCAAATAATGATGTTAATCAAACCCGCAAGAAAAGGAAAACAGACAAGTTTGAAATCTCTTGAGAGCCATTGCGTATTGATAATTTTAAAGTTTTATGAAAACTTATGAATCATTGGACAGACTCTTCCATTACCCAACTTCAACTGCTTACCTTGATTTGTGTGATAACGCGTAAAACTTTTGATTAGGAGTAAACTCCGAATGCCTAAGTAGCATACCGTGTAACGAATCTGAATAATTATGAAGATTCCCTCAAACTCGGTTCAATTTTCTTACTTACCGATACCAGAACTATTTACAAAACGGAATAGAGCAATTCAAAAACTCAGATAAAAGCCAATAGGTAACAAAAAAATGTTGAGAAAATAGAGGGATTCGAAAACAATCTAAATTCTAAAGAGATGAACACAGCTGGTGAGTAATGAAGCCAGAAAAAAAAATCAAATGGTCAAAGAATGCAGTTTTATGAGGAAACTTAAATTCAAAACAAACAACGTACATACTCAGGGAATTTTGGGCGATTTGCCCATCAATTGGGCAGGCTTGCCGCCACGATGGCGGCAAGGCCGCCCAAATTGAGGGCGAATTGCCCATTTTATGTTGTTTCTAGCGTGCGCTTCGCTTGCTCCTCTCGTCGCGACCTGTTAATTTTAGATAAAAAACAGAAGAAAATTTTTGGATTCAATCAGCATTTATTAATTTGTTCAAAAATACTAAATCAAAATCAAAAATATGTATGTGAGAAGAGTTGGTGAACGAAGAAAGGGTTAGAAGGGAACAAATTCTATCTGCGTAGTGGAGAGAACGGCGGGCAGTAGTGTGTTTCGACGTTTCATAATCACGAGAAGTCTTCGGTGAGGGACCTGAAATGATATTTATAATAGTAGAATTCGTTAGTAGCAGCAGTGATCCTCATCTTCGAAAAGATTTCGCTGTTTATCATAACACTAGCAAGAGACTGTTTAGCAAAGGAAGAAGTCGAATCATGAGCTGCCGTCCCCATAAGACACCACTTACTTGAATGAGTCGAGTCCGTGTGGCTAGCATCAGAAAGTCGAAGTGCCGACAGTCAAATCAGTAGCTGCCGTTAGAAGATCCGAATTAGAAGATCCGAATAGTTCATTTCCATCGAACAGTGTTCTGAAGTCTCAAATTATTTTATTGTGGATCTATCAGTTATTTCACTTACGAATATCTCCTTTACTCTCCAATCGCATCTTTCCCGGGACTTTAAAAACATGCATTTGATAGAATAGTGTATTTAAAACGAATAAATTAGAAAAATAATAAATAACGTGGCTGCAAATCTGATGATTTCCAGGGTGCAGTAGAGCGCATGTTTAAAAAATGGGCGAATTGCCCTACAATTGGGCATCTTGCCCACTCCATCCTCGCTCACAAACCCACTCCTTCAACCTCACCCTCGCCCAACTCTTGCCCAACCCTCGCCCAGTGGGCAACCTGCCCAAAGTGAAGGCAATTTGCCGAAAATAGAGGCAAAATGCCGGCAAGGCGCGCAACCCTTGCCTAAAATTCCCTGTATACAGATATGTATACAAGAATACGTTTTAAGGTTACCTTTAATAGTCCTATGTTTTCACTCCCACACGAAAAAAAGAAAGTGCGAATCGGTTAACTCCATCGATGCCAGTCTTGTAGGATTTTTGATATCGAGGAAGTCTTCACATTCCCAGTGTAAACGCGATTTCATAAAAGGACTGAAAAGATGCTTTAGGTGGAAGAAGTAGAAAGCAGAGGGAAAGTCAAATAGGAGTATACTTACTTTCTCGACGATTTATAGTTTGCTGGTCTTCTCCGTGGATCCCATGGCATTGTTTCAAAGTTTCCAAGAACATTCGCAGGGTTCGAGATAGAGTTTTCTTCGGAAAAAAGTTGAAGACATCTCAAATTCTGATACTTTCTGCCAGAAGTCCATTCTTGCAAAAACTTAATAATTACTGAATCATCGCATTTTTCTGATGAAATTCTAAGATAATCTCCTGTGAACCGTGGCAACAACTGCGATAGTAGATTATTTCGAACATACAAATGCATCCAGTTGATGTGAGGAATAGAAGAATTCTCTTCAAGAACTCCATCTATCTCTGCCAAAATGCGAAGAACTTTATTTTTTGGATTGGTTGAAAGAAGTTGTTCGAGTCTTTTAGCTTCGACTAATTCTCCATAAATGAAGATGCATTCGAGGTTTTTTATTTTCGGAATATAACTTAGCCGATTGTCAATGGTAACAATAAGTCGGTTACTGAATTCTTCTTTCAATAAATAGTTCATATGATCAACAAGAATTTCTTGCATTTTTTCAGCCGACAATGCATAAACCATTAAATTCCCTTGATCTTCAATTGATAAAATCGATTTCTCGATTGAAAAACTGCAAAATAAACCATTTATGATAGAAAATGTTGCATAAATTACCTGCAATTCAGCTTTGTTCCTCTCATTACTACTTCAAAAGTATCTTGAACATCTTGTGAACACGCTTTGAATACTGACAAGAGATGCAGAGAATCACCGTTATTTGTTTCAAAAATGAGAGCTATTGCGTTAGCATGGATTCTATATCGAACCATGTGAATATTAAATTTAAAACTTCGAATCAATAAAAGTGCCTTTGAAGAACACAAAGAGAGCATCAAAAGTTCCGAATAATTCATCATCTTCATCATCTCCTGTTGAACCAAATACGGAAACTTTAATATTTCCAGAGGCATTTCGAGAGCAATAAATAAGGAAAATAAACACGTCTTCGATAAAAACACTCTGGCGGATATTGATTTTCCAAGACCTTCTAGAACGTTCTTTCTTCTTCTGACTCAGGTTAACAAACACAGGTGTTATCTACAGTAAACTACAGTACTCTACAATCGATAATGCACAAAAAAGGAGAACTGATCCAAAGCAGATTTGATAAATATGGGTTCAGATTCACTAGAAAGAAACCTTATATATACAATTTGTTTTGAATTTCTTTAAACCGTTTTCCTAATAAAAAATGCATTTTTAGAAAAGAGCCGTCATCGAGAACACAAGGCAAAACGTATGGATTCAAGGAAACAGAATTTTATGTTAAATATCTTACTTTGTATTTTTTGTTAATATGTTTTTTCAGGTATTGATTAACTTTAATGTAATTATATATTGTTGCTATTTCGACAAAATTAGACAAAAAAAAAGAAAAACCCCCGCAGCCAACCTAAAAATCATTCGTTTCGTTTGTCTTTCAGCACATCCTTTGGATACTGTCGGCAGAGATGCTATAGAAAGCTTCATGCGTATCCCGAGCATTTATCTAGTTTTCATCGAGAGTCTTGAATTTTGTGTCTGTTGGATTTCTCTCATTTTATGGGAATCGCAGTGCCCATTTTTTACAGATCAATCGTAAGACAGCGCTAGTTCCAATGAATATTATTTCTAGGAAAACGATTTTGTCTTATTTTACAGCTGAAATGACTTCGAGAAAACCTGGATTTTGATCGCGAAAACGAGAAAAAACCTCTTATTTGTATTGAAAGAAGTATTAGAGATCTTATTTATCTCACGCAAAATTTTTTTGATTAAGATTCACTGAAACAAGTAAGTTGAGGATCAACTGAGTCTCCATCAATGAAAATGCATACGAGATGTTTAATTTTTCGGAATATATTTCACACGCAATGGTAACAATGAGTCAGTTACTGAATGGTACTTTTGATATTTGGTTCATATGTTCAAAATTTGTAGCCGAAACCCCCATAAAACTTTAGAATCCTTCGAAATTTCTTGGATAAATTCGTTTCTTCAGTTCTGACAGTTTGATAAAGATACCGATTGTGTCAGTTTCAGTGGAATATCAAACCAAGTGTACATTTCATGAACAAAACAAGACTCTGAAGAACAAAGAAAGCATCAAAAGTTCCGAATAAGTCATCATCTTCAGCATTCGCTTTTGAACAAAATACGGAACTTACTACTGGTGTGATTTTCATAGATTTAATGGTATGTATTTATTGTGTATATGTAAGATCAAAAAAACTATATGGATTTGAAAAAAAATTAGTGCAACCAATTAATCACAACATTTTAAAATGATTAAAAGTTATGTTGAATATGATGACGATTACTGTAAATGTCGTAGCATGTGGCGCCGTAGTCGTGAACACAGACACCTAAAAATGCAGCCATTGGGAAGTTTCACGTTTTCATCATGCAATGCAAACCCAGCGGATGGTCTCTAAAACTTTCTTAAAATCTTTTTTTAAAGTTTTCATTTCGAAAACATCGTTCGATATAATTGCAAAAAATGTAAAGTTTTCTTGACCATTACCCGCCGGGTAGATAAGTTACATTCATTCTGCACTCATCCTTTACTTTTCATAATTTAATCATTTTTAGATGATTTCCAAGACAGACGAAGGATCGGAGGCGCAGCGAAGAAAACAAGACGACAAAAAGGGAACTGGGAAAAATGAACCCAAGAAAGAAGAAATGGTTAGAACTTAAACATAGATAACTAGAAATTCATATTTTTCAGACGGAGGAAGACCAGAAGCTTGAGGAAGATCTCAATCTCTTGGTGCAACGTCTTTCTGAGCCCGATACATCTCTGTACAAACCATCACTCGAAACTATGCGCTCACTGATCCGGGCCTCTACAACTTCAATGACTTCCGTGCCAAAACCGCTCAAGTTTATGCGTCCACATTATACCAAAATGAAGGAGATCTACGCATCGATTACAGCTACTGTTGTCAAAAAGCTCTGCGCTGACATTATTTCAGTGCTTGCAATGACTTCGGATGAGCGAACCGACACTATCAATTATCGTATTCTTGGTTCACACGAACCAATTGGAGACTGGGGACACGAATATGTTCGGCACTTGGCAATGGAGATGTCAGAAGAGTGGAAAAAAGAAGGAACATCCGATGCGAGAAAGACAGAACTTCTTCAGTTAACTCAAGACATTGTTAGTCATCACATGAAACATAATGCTGAAGTTGAAGCCTGTGACTTGCTTATCGAAATCGAACGTCTTGATTTACTCATAACTTACGTTCAAGAAGTAGATCACCAGCGTGTTTGCCTTTATCTTCTTTCCTGTGCACCTTTGACTCCAGATCCGGACAATGTTATTCTTATCCGCACTGCCCTCCAGCTTTATCTGAGGTTCAATCGATTCCTGGAATCTGTTCGCTGCGCGATTATGGTCAACGATGTCCCGAAAGTGCGCGAAATCTTCGCCAAGGCTTCAGACCCGTAAGTCTAATTGTAAGAAAACATTGGAAATAATATGAATGCTTTACAGACTTCTTCGTAAGCAAATGGCCATCTTGATCGGTCGTCATCAAAGTTACATGTTGGAATTAAAAGGAGATGAATTGCCGGAAGAACTTATGAAAAACTGTCAAAAATCAATTATTCAAAAGTTATTTCCGAGTAAAGAAGCCCTGATGAAATCAAGAATAGGATTTGAAGGTGTCGACTGCAGCAATCCTTTTATTCCTGTTTTTGCAATTTGTATGGAAAAATACGCGTTGGATACTTTTCGAGATACGAAGACGGAACGTCTTATTATTATGGCTTTGGATGATATTAGAACGCCGGTGAAGATCGCTGCGTTGCTGGGTTATGGATGTGATCATTCGTTTTCAAACGAGAATGCGATTAGAGATATTAAAAGCATTCGTGCTACTGCCGGTCAAGAGAAGGCACAGGCGGCAACCGCTTTTGTGGCTTGTTTGACACAAGGCTCGTTTGAGAGAAGAGGACATCTCAAAGCCATTATCAATTTATTAGATGAATCCGTCGATGAATCCGTCGATGAATACGTCGATGAATCCGTCGATGAATCCGTCGATGAATCCGATTCTGATTCTGAGGGAATCAATAGGATGGCGGTGTTTATGCTCGGTCTTTG
This sequence comes from Caenorhabditis remanei, assembly GCF_010183535.1. Classification (NCBI taxonomy): domain Eukaryota; kingdom Metazoa; phylum Nematoda; class Chromadorea; order Rhabditida; family Rhabditidae; genus Caenorhabditis; species Caenorhabditis remanei. Next base: position 13,794,684 of record NC_071331.1, read on the forward strand.
GAAATGCAAGACGGACTCAGAAAAATCACAATGCTCTGCTCAGCTCAGAAAAGTTTTATCCGGGGTTAGACTTTCTGTTATTCCGGAAGTGAAAGGTCTTGCTGGGCTTTCCCTAGGACTTATTCTCGTTGGAACAGCTGACGTCGAAGCTGCTATGGAGATGCTTCAAGCTTTGGTGGACAAAAGCACGACTGGATTCACTGATCCCAACATGCGGTTTTTGGCATTGGGAATTGCGTTGATTTTCCTGCAGACTCAAGACAAGAGTGATGTCTTTGTGGAAAGCCTCCGTTCACTTCCAGATCCATTTGGCGCAATGGTGAGTGCTTTCATTATTTGATTGGGGTTGAAATTATGTGTTTAAGGTTTCGACACTCGTGGAAGTTTGCGCTTATGCCGGAACTGGAAATGTACTCAAAATCCAGAAGTTACTTCATCTTTGTTCGGAGCACTATGAAACTCCAGTTGCAGAAAAGAAGAGCACATCGCGTGGTGGACGTGGAGCTAGTTCAGCCGCCGCTGCTACAGGGACTCCAGCTCGAGCTGCTGCTCAAGGAACAAACACGGATACCGCTACTACGCCTGTACCCTCTGGAACACCAGCTACTGTCCCAGGTGCTCCTAGACGCGATAACGCTCCTCCTGCTGCTACACCAGCTGCTCCAGGCGTTGCTGGGGCTGCTGGAACTGCTACTGCTACCGATGCCACACCTGCTCCTCCGGCCAAACCGGACCTTTCTTCTCAACAAGCTGTCGCTGTTCTCGGAATCGGACTCATTGCAATGGGAGATGATATTGGTTCGCAGATGGCTCTTCGCATGTTCGGACATCTTATCCGATATCACAGGTCCTTACGCATCCAAATGACCCAAGGCATTGCTGACGCTTTAGCAGTGCAAATTCTTACTGTAGGATTAAAGGCGCAAAGCAAAAAAGTTTTACAAAAGTTACAAAAATAACTAAATCAGACGTTTTCTACCGAATTCAGTTAAGTTTTGGTGTTTCATAGCAATAAAATTACGAAAATTCACCTAAACTTATTTTTAATCTCCGAAAAGTTGTTTTTTTCTGGTGAAAACATTTTCAAAACATTTTTATCGCGTTATGCGCACAGTAGACTTCTGACGCTTTTCCCGTCTCGCTGACACATTAAAAGTAGATTTTGGAGTGATAGGGTGCTGTGGATATGGACAGTGTGTGATTTCGAGACCGCTTCGAGAAATTTCCCGAAAAATTTCTCGAGAAATTTCTCGAAAAAGTATCGAGAAATTTCCCGATAAATTTTATCGATACTTTCCCGATACTTTCTCGAGAAATTTATCGAGACGTTTCTCGAGAAAGTATCGAGACTTTTTTGATCACAAGAGTATCGATACTTTCTCGATACTTTTCTTGAAAATTGATGGTATCGAGACCCAGAGTTTCGATAATTTCCCGATAAATCAAACAGTCTGCAGTGTGTTTTGAAACCGGTCATTTCGCAACCGGTCATTTCGAAACCGGTCATTTCGCAACCGGTCATTTCGCAACCGGACGTTTCGAAACCGGCCGTTTCTCAACCGTTGCAAAATGTCCGGTTGCGAAATGGCCGGTTTCGAAATGACCGGTTGCGAAATGACCGGTTTCGAAATGACCGGTTGCGAAATGACCGGTTTTGAAACGTCCGGTTTCAAAACACACTGAAGAAAAATAACACTGTTTGGCAAAGTACAACTTCCCGGGAAAAGTATCGAGACGTCTCGAAAGTATCGAGAAAGCATCGAGAAATCACTCAAAATTTCTCGAGAAAGTATCGATACTTTCGAGACGTCTCGATACTTTCCCGGGAAATTTCGAGAAATTTTTCCCGAGAAATTTCTCGATAATTTCTCGAAATGGGCTAGTATCGAGAAAGTCATATCGATACTTACACACTGGATATGGAGAACCAGTAATTCGTCGGGCAGTTCCACTAGCTCTTTCGCTTCTTTCCGTATCCAATCCACAGCTCAACATTCTGGAAACTCTTTCAAAGTTCTCTCATGATTCGGATGCCGATACCGCTCATAACGCAATTTTCGCCATGGGACTTGTTGGAGCAGGAACAAATAATGCTCGTCTAGTTGCAATGCTCCGTAATCTGGCATCTTATCACTACAAAGATCAAGTTTCGCTCATGCTTGTCAGAATTGCTCAAGGATTGACTCATCTCGGAAAAGGAACAATGACTTTGAACCCATGGCACTCGGATCGGCAGTTGCTGTCTCCTAGTGCGTTGGCTTCATTGCTCTCGATCTGCTATTGTTTCCTCGACAGCAAAAGCGACATGAGTTCTGGTTTCAAATAATATGAATTTGATACTATTTGATTGTATTTTTCATGATTCAGATATTTCAAAGTCAATGCTTTTTGCTCTACTTGCTCATGCCAGCGGTTCAAATAAGAACTCTCACGACTCTGATTGAGGATGAAATGAAGCCTGGAAGCTTGAAACAGGTAAACTAGCTCTCAAGGATCTTCCTTGTAGACTCGGGATTTTTTAGTTGAACGTATCTGTTCGTGTGGGACAAGCTGTCGACGTTGTCGCTCAAGCAGGAAAACCGAAGACCATCACCGGATTCCAAACCCATACCACACCAGTTCTTCTGGCCCATGGAGAACGTGCAGAGTTGGCGAATGAGGAATGTAAGTTCTAATTGAAAACGAGATTTATGAAAAACTTTTTTTCTTTCAGATATTTCGGTAACACCACATCTTGAAGGATTAGTTATTCTAAAGAAAAATCCCGAATATCAGCCAGTGGTCGTGTCGTCAAAGAAGTAATCGGTAAAATGTATGATCTAGTTTATTTTTTTCCCCATATTATTCCCCCTTTACAAATGAACCCTCTGACCCCGTTTAATTGTGCGCCGATTGAACTTTTACGAAAGCTCTGCATGATATCACCTTTCTCCCGTTTTTTATTTATTTTCCCCGTTCTTTTTTCGAGAAAACGTGTACACTTATTGAAACCGTAAAAAACGGTACTCGAATAAATTATTACCCTGTCTTCAATCTAAATACTCAATACAAATACCAATGAAAAATAAAAAAACGACGATGAGAAAATGTTCATGTAGCTGAGAGTTTTACGAATTGGAAGCGTGGAAAACATACTTTCAAATGTAAAATTAGAATTTCTTCAGCAGAAAAATGTATGGGGGAAGAAGAAACAAGCAAGGATTCTAATAGCACACTGGGTTTCTCGTTGTACAGATTTTAATGTTATTATACGATAAACAGAATGAATGGTGGATACCAATTGTACTATTGAGAAAAATGACTGTTTTGAGAATATAGGGATTCGAAGACAATCTAAAACTCCTAAATTGTAAAGAGTTTAACCCAGCTGGTGAGTAATGTAGCCAGAATAAAAACAACAAATTGTTAAAGAATGTAGTTTTATAAGAAAACTTAAAATTCAAAACAAACATTGTTCATCCAGTTATGTATAGGTCAGGAACATGGGTGCAATCGGGTGAAACTTTTTACAAAAGAGTGAGGGCTTATTATAATTATTTCTTATCAATAATTAGGAAAATATTTCTTTCGAAAAAGTAATGAGAATACGTTTTAAGGTTACCTTTAATAGTCTTATGTTTTCACTCCCACACGAAAAAAAAAAAGCGCGAATCGGTTAACTCCATCGATGCCAGTCTTGTTGGATTTTTGATATCGAGGAAGTCTTCACATTCCCAGTGTAAACCCGATTTCATAAAAGGACTGAAAAGGCGCTTTAGTTGGAAGAAGTAGAAAGCAGAGGGAAAGTCAAATAGGAGTATACTTACTTTCTCGACGATTCATAGTTTGCTGGTCTTCTCAGTGGATCCCATGGCATTGTTTCAAAGTTTCCAAGAACATTCGCAGGGTTCGAGAAAGAGTTTCTTTGGGAAAAAAGTAGAAGAGTTCTCAAATTTTGATACTTTCTGCCAGAAGTCCATTCTTGCAAAAACTTAATAATTACTGAATCATCGCATTTTTCTGCAGATGAAATGCTAAGATAATCTCCTGTGAACCGTGACAACAATTGCGATTGTAGGTTATTTCGAACCCACAAATGCATCCAGTTGATATGAGGAATAGAAGAATTCTCTTCAAGAACTCCATCTATTACTGCAGAATTGCGAAGAACTTTATTTTTTGGATTGGTTGAAAGAAGTTGTTCGAGTCTTTTAGCTTCGACTAATTCTCCATAAATGAAGATGCATTCGAGGTTTTTTATTTTTGGAATATACTTCAGCCGATTGTCAATGGTAACAATAAGTCGGTTACTGAATTGTTCTTTCAATAAATAGTTCATATGATCTACAAGAATTTCTTGCATTATATCAGCCGACAATCCATAAACCATTATATTCCCTTGATCTCCTTTTGAAAAAGTCAATTTCTCGGTTGAAAAACTGCAATATAAATCATTTATAATAGAAAATGTTGCACAAATTACCTGCAATTCAGCTTTGATCCTCTCATTACTACTTCAAAAGTATCTTGAACATCTTGTGAACACGCTTTGAATACTGACAAGAGATGCAGAGAATCACCGTTATTTGTTTCAAAAATGAGAGCGATTGTGTTAGCATGGATTCTATATCGAACCATGTGAATATTAAATTTAAGACTTCGAATCAATAAAAGTGCCTTTGAAGAACACAAAGAGAGCATCAAAAGTTCCGAATAATTCATCATCTTCATCATCTCCTGTTGAACCAAATACGGAAACTTTAATATTTCCAGAGGCATTTCGAGAGCAATAAATAAGGAAAATAAACACGTCTTCGATAAAAACACTCTGGCGGATATTGATTTTCCAAGACCTTCTAGAACGTTCTTTCTTCTTCTGACTCAGGTTAACAAACACAGGTGTTATCTACAGTAAACTACAGTACTCTACAATCGATAATGCACAAAAAAGGAGAACTGATCCAAAGCAGATTTGATAAATATGGGTTCAGATTCACTAGAAAGAAACCTTATATATACAATTTGTTTTGAGTTTTTGAAAACTTTTTTCCTAATAATAATTCAATAAATAATGAATTTTTAGAAAAGAGCCGTCATCGAGAACACAAGGCGATACGTGTGGATTCAAGGAAACAGGATTTTAGTCTTTGTTGAATATTTTACTTTTTATTTTTCATGTTTTGATTTTTTGGAGTAGGCAAACAATACAGTTAATCAAACCCGCATGACAAGAAAACAGACAAGTTTGAAATCTCTTGACTCTTCAAATACCAACTTCAACGTGAACTGGCATAGCTCTGATTTCGAAAAAGAACGAGCGTGATGGACTAAATAGATAAGAACAATGGTATAAATTATGAAGAATCGCCACAACTAATCAGTTCGCACACTCTCCCTCCAGCCGTTCTCTACTAACAACCTCGGTCTTCACTACTAACCATGACTAACTGTAAGTTCCTTGGGTATTCCTGTCTTCTCAACCAATAAGTTCCATTTCCAGTTACTCACCTCATCACACTTTTTGCTACTTTCGCCATTTCCTATGGAGCTGACGATGTTTGCCATGTTGATCAACTTCTGATGCTTCCGGCTCCCGAAGACGTTTATCACAAACAGTCTGCAAAAGAAGTCTTCCTGAATGCCACTATTCTTCCATCTATCTTCGTGAATGCTCCAGATCCAGTCTTCTTCAAAAACATCACTATTCCATCTGTTTTGGATACTCCAAAACTTTTGAAAACTATCGAATACAACGAGGAGGACTTCTCGGAAAACGTGGACGATTCTCAAGATTCTGATGACGTCATTCATATGAGATGCATGAAAACTGCTGGATTCGTTGCTCAGTGCATTATTTTCTTGTTTGTGTTCACAATCGTTACAATGGACGTCGAGGTGATTTCAGAAGAAAAGTGACTGTTTTATAACAAAGATTGTATTTCAGCACTTCGAATACCCAGAAGATGCACAAATTTTCGTGGTCCACAAGCTGCACAAAGCTCAAGAAATCCAAACCTGTCCACTGCCAACTATCCAAAATGTTCAAATCATCAAACGTGAACTCGAATCGGAATGTTAGAAAGTGAAAAGAGTCGATGAAATAAATATCTTAAAAATTATCTTAAAATATTTTCAATCAGTTTCATGTCGAGTGTTCATTATTTTAATCACAATAGTTTTTCTTTGTCAAATAGGAACACAACACGGAAATTGAATCTGTCGAAAACATCCAACTGGTACGTTTTTGTTCTCATCTCCTTTCATTCACAAAATGAAACCGCTAGAATATACAAATCTTATTCACCGAATTCAAGATATTTCTGCTTTTATCTCTATTCCAATCAACTTACTTTTGATCTATGTCATTATCAAAAAGTCTCCTCCACATCTCGGTACCTACAAGTTTCTTATGATTTTTATCTCAATTTTTGAAATTAATTACGTCCTCACTGATTTGGTTTTGGGTCCAGTATGTACATATGAAAGAATTCAGTTAAAAGCACAAAGCTTTTCAGATAAATCTTTCCCATGGATCTGCATTCATAGTATTTGTTTCTACCAATAATCAAGTATTCTCATCAGATTTGCTTCTAATATTTGAAGCGATTCATTGGGGTTTCTTTGGATGTTCTCTCGCTATATTCGTCATTCATTTCATTTATCGTTACTTTGCAGTTCGTGGGTACAATAATTGATCACCTTTTTCTTTATTAATCAGAACTTTTGAAGAAGTTTCTTCCTTAAAATATTCAATTGGCCAAATATTAACTTGTGGTTATTGATTCAATTAGGTGTCGGGGTTTCCTGGTTTTTCATTGCTTATATTCTGGGAGCTCCTACGAGACAGACGACAGAATATGTGAAGTACAATGCAATTTCTAAAATAGAAAAGTAAAATTCTCAGTTTCAGAAACAGTGTGCTAAGGCATTTTGGTTTGAACTCTGACGAATTCATCTATCTCGGAGCTTATATTTATGAGAGAAACAGTGTCACTGACAAGATTTCTATTCATTATAAACCTTTAGTCGGCCTGGTTTTATTCGATGTGTTTGTGGTAAGTCGACAACTTGAATATTACAATTTTAGTTACCTTTATTTCAGGCATCTTCTCTTATTGCAATTGTCTATCTCGGATGTAAGTGCTATTTCTGTTTGAAGAAACAATTCGAATATCCTCAAACATTTTCTTCTCCGTCCTATTCAAAACTACAATGTCAATTGTTCATTGCTCTTATTATTCAAACTATTATTCCTGTTTTTCTAGTTCATTTACCTGCTGCAATATCTCTCACTTGTACACTTTTTGAGTGGGAATTGAGTAATTTCAATGGAATCATTGCTATTTCTATAGCTTTCTTTCCAATTTTAGATCCTCTTCCGACTCTTTTTATTATCAAAAGCTATAGGGAGGCACTATTTGGTTTGTGATAGATGACTGCTAGTGATAACTGTAATCAGTTTTCAGAAATCTTATTTTGTTGGAAAAGTTTCAAAAACAAGAAAGTGAGATGTACTATCAAAAATATTTGCAATCGAAAACTGACAAATCCAAATCCAACTTCAAATTTATGCATCATACTCCAAGCTCATGCAATCAGATAGACTGAATGTATATTCTGAAATTTAATAAAGTTGTTGTCCAGTTTTAGATATCAGAGGCCGTACAAGAGACGAAAGAAATCATGACAAATATCAAAGAATCAAAAATTGTATGATTGATAGCTGTTGAAGATCGAAGCAAGTTTAAACTTGAGCTAATAATTTATTAAAAGCCAACTGAGGTATTTCATCTGATGATCTCTGTCTCACTTGCAGACGACAAGAATCTTTCACCATCATTCACAATAAAAAACGTGAATTTCATTCAATTCATAAAATCAACTTACCTTTTTCAAGTAACCTAATGATCTTCTATTATTCGAAATACTCTAACTCTGTCAACAGATTGGCTCATTCTGTCTGGCATTTCACATTTAAAGCAGAGCATTTCTGTCAATAATGTTAGTTGACTCTAACATACAAATCATGGATAGCTTCGATCTGACAGTCCTGATCATTCAACGAATATGTACTTTACTTGCATTTTTGATTCATTTCCCCCTAACACTTCTTATTCTTTACAAGTCTCCAACAAGTCTAGGAGCATACAAATACTTGCTTATTTACATTTCTATTTTTGAATTGGTATACGCAGTTCTAGATGTTCTCGTATCTCCTGAACTCTATACATATAAATCTTCATTCATGCTAGTTCTGGACTCGAATAAAACATTTTTACCCTTCTGGATGCTTTATCCAATAAATTTATTGTTTTGTGGAATGCTCGGTTGCTCAATGGCTATTTTCACAATTAATTTCATCTATCGATATCTGGTTATGAAAGGGTATGAAAAGTAGGAGAGAATCAACGGATCGATTTCATTTTTCAGAAGTGAACTGATAAAATCTTTCGAATCAGAAAAATTATTTTGTTGGATTGCTGCTCCAATGGTTTACAGTGCGATTTGGATGATTATCACTGGATTAACTCTACAAGGAAATCAACAAACTGATAAAATTCTTGAGTGAGTTAGTTTTCTCAAATTAATTTTCTGCAACTAGCTGCTTCCAGAGAACAATTTCTGCGTAAACAAAACGTAAGTCTCTCTGAAATTGTGTACACCGGACCAAACTATTATCCACAAAAGGGAGTTATCGACTGGATTCCTATCTTCGGAATGGCCATTTTGACTCTTATGATTGTCTGTTGTTTTCCTTGAAAATCTAACCCAACTGCCAAACTTTCCAGTTCGCTTCCGTGTACTCCATCATATATTTCGCAGCGAAATCTTACATCGCAATGAATAAATTGGTGCTCACTTCGAAAAACTCTCAAAGATATAAAACAAGTCAAGCTCAACTTCTGAATGCTCTGGTCATTCAAGCTATTATTCCATTTGTCTTGATGCATCTTCCAGCCTCTGCCGTCTTCATTATGCCATTTTTTAGTTGTGGAAACCAAACATTCGCCAGAATTTTCAGTGTAACAGTTGCTCTGTATCCAGTTCTCGACCCACTTCCCACAATATTTGTAGTCAAATGTTATCGGATTGCAGTTATCAGTAAAATTCAATTTCAAAAGAGCAATATTAACTTTTGAGTTTCAGAATATCTCTCTAAACTCTGCTGTCTTTCTCCACAATTTGACAGAGAACACCCCTCTTCAACTTCTTATCAATGCCCACCGACTGCAATAGCATAAGAACAATTCTTTATAAAGTTAATAACCTCCTTTTCTAAAAATATTGTACCAATAAATGCATTTATTCAGTTGACAACTTTTTCTTTATCAAATTTTTCTAGAGAACCATAGCCAATTCTTCAGTTCTGTCACTTCAGGGAATCCCAATTATTCAGTTTAATGAAGATGAACCCCCTTTGAGAGTTAAAAATGCTTTATAACGTGTAAATTTTTGAAAAACAATCATTTTCACTATACAACTATGGAGATATTCGAGGCTCTTCAAGAACCAGTTCAAAAAATTTCAGGAATTTTCGCCATTTTTGTAAATTTACTCTTGATTTATTTGATTGTGTATCATTCGCCCAAAAGTTTAGGTGCCTATCGGTATTTGATGATGTATATTTCAATTTTTGAAATGTTATATGCTCTACTTGATGTTACCGTTTCACCGGTAAGATGTTAGGTCAAGAAAAAAATAGAACCATAGAAATGAACCCAGTGCAACATTCGTAAGCATGCTCATTCCTTTCTAGGTTCTTTATACAACTGATTCTGGACTGTTAGCCATCATGGACTCGTCAAAATCTGGTATCCCTATTCAAGTGTTGCTTATCCTCAATATTCTTTTTTGTGGATCTTTCGGACTGTCCATGGCGATTTTCGGCATTCATTTTGTGTTCAGATACTTGATAATCAATGGGTATGATCTCTAATATGACCTCTCAGAACTTAACATGTAGACATGTTTTCAGTAATAAACGTCTGACCTCATCTAACCCTGTGACCGTTTTTGTCTGGCTTCTAATCCCAATTGATTTCGGATCCATTTGGTCCATGGTCTGTATGACGACACTGTTCCCGACCCCTGAAAAGAACACATTCTTGACGTAAGGAATTGGCTTTAAGTGTTAATTGTTTATTTCAAAACATTCACAGAGAGACGTATCTAAAAAGGTTTCCTGGGAAAATAGAAGATTTGACCTATTTCGGACCATACTTCTATCCGAATGGAGTGTTCGATTGGAAACCATGCCTTGGGATTGCTGCTTGTTCTATGATGATGGTGAATTTGATTTTCTTAACATCTTCCATTAAAACAAATAATATTCAGAGTGTATCCTCTTTGACAATGGTTTTCTGTGGAATCAAGTGTTACAATCGAATCAATAATCTTGTCCGATCTACTTCTCAATCCAATCATCATAAGAATCTCCATTCCCAATTCTTGACAGCATTGATTGTGGAGACACTTGTTCCAGTTTTCCTCATGCATATCCCAGCGGCAGTTGCCTATCTCGCGTGTTTTCTGAATATGAGTTCTGAAATTATTGGGAATATTTTGACAATGAGTATTGCTTTGTATCCAGCAGTTGATCCTCTACCAACTATTATTATCATCAGCAGTTATCGAAATGCTATTTTGAGTGAGTTATCTTAATAAATGAGATTTTTTGACATTCCGTATTGCAGGATTCCTTGGAAACTCGTTGAAAAAGTTAACCTGCATTCAAAAAATGTTGGATGCAATAAATGTTCCTGTTGTTTCAGAAGGGACAGACATGGAAATATTGTGAAGCTGCTCAAACGATAATTTCTTCATTCTTTGTGAATTATTTTTTTAATAAAACATATTTATTCAATTCTGTTTTCTTTTATATACGTCGTGAAGGAAGCTTGTCTGTGTTCAAGAGCTCGTGGAATCACTAACTATCCGAGCTCATTCAGAAGCAACATAAATGGACATATAGTGATACAATGTCACATATGTCGACGCATTAGGAAGATTCATTAAATTAAAAAATCTTGTACATTACTCATTTCCCAACGTCAACGGCTGATAACATCAAAAATGAAATCTTCACTTCACGAAAAGTCAGAAAATCAGAAATTCGTTCTGTATCGAAGAGAATAATGTATCAAAGTAACATTACGATGAGTTGGACATGTTTACCTACTCTAAGGTTATTCAAGCGAATTAAAATGTCTAGTGGACTGGCTCCATTCGAAATAAAAGTATTTTCATTAATCACAACTCAGAAGTCTTTTCTTCATCCCCTATTAATCAAATTCCTTCTATCATAGTACCTATTAGTCATATTTCAAGTATCCATTTGAAAAACAACAGAATCGACGAGAAAATACAAATTCAAACTTGTATTCAATATTATCGTGAAGTCATAAAAACGGAAAAAATTCACTGGAATCCTCATTCTTCAAACGCCTCCATTACTGACCGTAATGACTCTCTCTTATGAGTTTTCTTATGCTTTTACTCAATGTGGATTTATCTCAACCACAATTGCAAACACTCTTTTTATCTATATGACCATTCTTCACATTAAAAAGATCACGGGTACATATAAAGTGATGGTCCTTGTATTTTCTCTTATGGGAATCATGTTCTCCGCGTGGGAACTCGTTGCTCGACCATTTGCTCACAATTACAATAAAGGTCTGATGTACTTCAGTTTGAATACTTGGTTGGGTGCATCTCATGAATTTCTTCAATTTGCTATCATTCTCTACGCGTCTTTCTACTTAATCATTCTGGCAATTATTGCTGTCCAATTCGTTTTCCGTTATTTCACTCTGTGCAGACCAAATTTTGCCAGAAAGTTCGGAGGATTCGGAGTGATTGTTTGGATATCTTATTCACTAATTTCGGGTGCAATTTATGGTGGATCTCTCTATTATTTCTGTCATCCGGATAACTTTTCCGACTCCTACATGAGGTTTCCATACCATTCACATCTTTAAATAATTCTTCGTTTGCAGAGATATTATCGCCGACTCTTACAACTTGACCATCACTGACGTTCCTCGATTTTTGATGATTCCATACGTGAGTAACAATTCTAGAAATCATGTTTAGTAGTCAGTCCATCTAAAGATTACGATGACCAGCTGTTCGATCACTCTGCAATTTGTTTTGTCTGATGAGCTTCAATGTTGTTTTTGCAGGCGGAGGATGGGTCAGTCAGATGGCATAATTTGAACTTCTTGTTGGCTGGAGTTGCTATTTTGGGTCTACAATATCTGATCATTATATACTGTGGAGTTCGAATGCATACTATCTTACAAAAAGAGCTCTCTCAACAATCAGTCGTAAATCGGAAACTTCAAAAGCAATTCTTCAGAGCTTTAGTCGTTCAAACAGTCGTCCCAACATTTCTATTCGTCCTACCAATCGCCCCATTTCTAATCGGACCTCTCGTGGTTCCATTTATTGGAATTCAGATGAATTTTCAAACTGGGTGGATGTATGTTATCCTATGTTTATACCCACCAATCGACACAGTCGCATTCATGTTAATTGTGTCAGAATACAAGAAAGTGACTCTAGGTAATTTAATAGATTTTGGATTTCGAAAGATGTAACGATTTTGATTTCAGAGATGTTCAAACCAGTTCTTCCAAAGAGAATCAAAGTTATAAGTGAAGTATCCACGTCGACAGCAGCAGCTATTACTAAATAAAACTTGTGATTGTCAATATTTGTTTTTTTTTTTTCAATAAATTTGCATCTTTAAAAATCTTCTCATAGGGCACTGATTTTTGTCATAGGAAAAATCCGATGTGTCTCCTCTGATATCATTTTTGAGAATGTTCGATGTGACGCAACTCTGAAAGAGTCAGAAACATCTAACAAAAATCAGAATGACTCAGGATAAAGTCAGAAAACAAATGTATTGAATGCACTCTTCTTCGTTCTACTTTGTGTTCTGATTTCCCTATTTCCTGACTCAAGATTTCAAACTAGAAAAAAGAAAAGGAAAGTCATTGAGACGAGGAAAGAAATCTACAGTACAATCTATAAGCCTTTTGAAAGGACAAAACGATTAATCCCTCTCCAAAGCTTCTGCCATTCATGAGAATATTTGCTTACTCATTCTTTTTCTCTTTTTTTAGTTTCTACTTTTCAAAGAAACAAGTTCAGGTGTCAGGTGTGAATCACTATTCGCTTTTCGTTTAAGCCCTCCTTTCTACATGACGTAATTTGAATTCGAGACTTTCTTCCCATGACTGCGTCTCTCTCAATCAAGCACTCTCTCGAATGAAAGTGTAAAGCTGCGGTCTTCTTTTCAACTGAATGCCCATTATGTCCTTGTAACCTTCGCACGATTACTCATCAACAGGTCTTGCTACTATAAAAGGAAATGAAAGGGTCAAATGTCATCATCAAACTATACTAACAATATGACTTCCAGCATCTCCTCTATTCTTTTTGTTGTTTCTTGTTTCGCCGCGTTGGCGTCGATTTCAGAAGCATGCTTCGCTTCTGGAATCTGTGGAGGAGGGTGCCCTCCACCACCGCCACCAATGTGCTCCGGAGGTTTGTATTCTAAATTATAGTTACTTGACTACAACCAACTCATTTTTAGGTTGTGGTGGTGGATATTCATGTGGATCATATGGATGTTACAGAGCCAGAGCTCGAGGATCCAAGACTCTTTCTTTCAAGAAGAAGAGCGAAATGAATCCAGACGAACGATTCATGAGATGCTGTGAAGAGCGTAACCTCCCTGACTCGTGTCTTTCCAAGTGCTCATACCGTTCTTACACCAAATCAGCTCTTCAATCAATGTACTTCAAACAAGATTCCTGCCCAATGCAAGCAGCTGCTGACATCCAGTTCTGTGCTGCTCAAGGAGAAGATCATACTGCCTGTTGTGCCAGAAATGCCGTTGGAACAACATTGGCTGGAAACAAAGTGAGAATGTCTTCAGACTGGAAAAGAATCAAAACATGTTATGACTAATAGAGATCCATTCCATTTTATCAGAAAGTCAAAACAAACTTCTCCGGTTTTAACCAACCATAAACTAAAAAAACCCAACAAATCACATATTTTCTTATTCCATTAATCATTCTTTCAGTGTTTCACATTCTGTGATCAACGCCCTGGAAACGTGACTCAACTCGACATGACCTACTTGGCTTGCTACGATCGTTTCGAGAATATGAAGGCATGCTTCTACCAAAAGGCTTCTGAAACATCCGACCCAAATGTTTCATTCAATAATGATCGTGAATTTGCAGTCGATACAGAAACCGCTGAATTCCGTCGTCCATCTCAAGAGTTCAGGGCTCCAGCATCTCCACAACTTCCACAAAATCCACTGTTTGCCGTTCAAAACCTGCTCGCCAGAACTTTCGGACAATAATTTGAATCTCGATTGGGTTTTTGTACATTTTGTCTCATTTATGGAATGATTTTAAATAAATGAATTTTTGTTCTGTTTTATTCTCACCAAAAAGTACACTAATAAACGACACAAATTTCACAGATCGAAAGAGAACATACTCGTCTGTACTTTGTGCATATTCTTATCTTATCATTCTGCGCTTCTTATCTTTTCTGACAGTTTAATTACACATTTGTCGTTTGAAAGTAATAACATTCAGTTCAGTTCTCAAATTATGCACATATTTGATTCCTTCTTTCCATTATTTTTTCTAGTTTTCTGTAGTTCAGTAGTTGATTCGACGGTTATATCAACATCATTCGGACAGTTAGATGGTGATGAAATAGGAGAATTTCACTTATTCAAAAAAGTTCCATTTGCAAAACCACCTCTGGGAGAATTACGCTTTCAGAGACCAGAGCCAGCGAATTCGTGGACTGGTATTAGAAATGCAAAAGGTTGAAAACGTCGAATTAGTATTTTTCAAATACGTGATATCGTTCCAGAATACGGTCCTGCTTGTTTTTCAAACTCTTCAGTCACAAAAACCAAACAAAAATGGTTAGATGAGGACTGTCTACATATAAATATTTTCACTTCTGAAAACTGTTTGGTAAGAAACAAAGGTGGTTAGAGTCTATTCTTCTGATTCCAGAAATCAAAAGACTGCCCTGTGGTGGATTATATTCACGGAGGGGCTCTTCATTATGATTCTGCTGTTATGTTCAATGACACATTTATTCTGAATACTTTTGTCAGTCAAGGTATGACTCGATTCTCTTCCAATATTTCAACGATTTCTTAAATTTTCAGATGTTGTATTTGTTATTCCTGCCTTCCGTCTGGGAATTTTCTCACATTTTGTCGTCGAGAATCAAGAAATCGCTCCAAATAATTTGGCTCTTTATGGTTTTTAGAGCGCAGGCCAGCTAATTGAGATACAATTTTCCAATTTTCCAGACATACTGCTAGCCATGGAATTCATAAAATCAGAAATTCACAATTTTGGAGGTGACAGTAATCGAGTAACACTTTTGGGCCACTCGTTTGGAGGGACTGTTGCTGCAATGTTAAGTTTTAGTACTGAAGTGAACAAAGATTTAAGGTAGATCTGGAATTCCTTTTTTTGAACTTTTGGAGTTTTTAGCCTGTTCCAACAATACATCAGTATGTCTGCACCGTCTAACTTTGAACCTTTGGAATTTCAAAAGGAGAAAACGATCAGATTTGCAGAACATGCAAATTGTATTCCAAAGAAATCAAAACATCATTTGACAAAGAAGCAAACAGAATTGTACATGAGAAACTGTTTACAGAAAATTGATTCGATGGAACTTCTCAGGTGAATCTGTTGTTGTTATCTCGTCCCATTCTAAAATGTTTTCTTTTCAGAATACAGAGAAGTTTGGAAGATGCAAAATTCCCAACTTATGGGGGCGCGATTCTCCGTGGACCCATTTTCCAGGACGTTCCAGATAAGAACTTTATGGATAGTCCAAAGAATGTTTCAGCATTAATCGGATGTATAAAATATGAAGTTTTAGTTTTCGGAAGTTATGATGATATCGGAAAATCTTTACTTTTTGAAAATGCTGAAGAAATCAACAAAAAGTATCAAGCGGACAAGAAAAATGGGGAAATTGGTAAGATAATTCAAGGGTTGTTTGGAATTTTATTACCAAATTTCTAGAGTTTTTCGGAAAAAGTTTCGGAAATGTTCGTGACGAGACCCAAGAAATGATAGTTCAAACCAGGACAAGAGTAAACAGACTTCTGGAAAACGGAGTACCGGCCTATCAATACGAATTCACATATCCAAAACATGCGGATCACACAGATGACCTTTTCTTCATAATGGGAGTTCACCCATTCGAGGAAGATGAAAATGAGAAAAACATAGGAAATGTCTACAGAGAGTCTTTTATAAATTTCGTAAAAACTGGGAAGCCAGGGAACGGATTCGAAATGTCGGACATGAAAACTTCGTCTTATTTTGAGATATATTGGAATGAAACATCTGGAGAAAGGCCGAAAATGAAAACAGATTTCGAGGAAGGAGTGAGTTCCGAGTTTCCGATTTCAGAAATGAAATGCTAGTTTCAGATAATGGACTATTGGACGAGAGAAATGGTTGAATTCGACGAAAATATAACAAAGTTTAAGAGAAAAAATCATGTGATACTTCCTTCCGTCCGTGCTCTTCCGATTGAATATTCTGTATTCCCTTTCTCATATTTCTTGTTTTTACTTGTTCCATTCTTAGGCGGTTTACTTGTTGCGAAGTATTGTTGTTCGGGCAATGAGAGAAACCTTTACATTCAATTAGACGGAAATGATTATCCTGTTAAAAGTTGAAGAAATACTTCAGCTTACATTAAGGTGCTATTTTAAATTTATGTTGTTATTTTTAAACTTGACAAGCTCCAAATATTTAATTTGTAAATGAAGAAAACAATAATTTAGTGAAGGAGATAATAGTGCCAGTGATTCGCTTTAAGGTTTAGAAAGTTCTCCCGTAGAACTGGTCAATGGTTTGGTTTTAGTGACACATGTGAAGAACTCTGAAAAAATAACTTATAAATAAACTGAAAATTCTTACTCAGTATAGTTTTTCTGTAATTCTCTACAATAACCAATGTCGGAATTGGATCAACAGCCGGATAAATAGCAATTGTCATCGAAACAACTGCACTATAAACTCCCAAATCGATATCCAAGAACACGAATAAAAACATGATTGCAGCTGGAATATGCATCAAAACAAAAGGAATGAGTGTTTGAATGACAAGAGCATAGAACAATTGTCTCTGAAGTTTTTGGAATTTGGCGGAAGCTGATGTTGTGGCGACGAGACGATTGATTCGATCATAACACAGGTAACCGAAAATAAGGACAATTATAATTGATGAGACCTGAAATACAAAATTAGAAACCGGGAATTAGTGGATTCTGTCTAATAACAAGGAAAACTACTTCCCAGTTCGGCTGATCTATGGCGGAACTAGTTATTTCTTTTTTATGATTCCTAAACTCACAATGGTAGCAGAGATAACTCCTAATCCAATAAATGGCATTACATGCAACTTGAGTGATCCGTCGTCCATCTTCTCATACAAAAACGGCCCCAAATATATGTATTCATCGAATTCAAGTTCAAAAATCTCTTTCACATTTTCTCTGGAATCATAAAATTAAATCATAAACTGGTCTGAAGATTTTACCTGATGAATTTGGTGGTTGATTCATTTGGTGCCGAGAGGAAATATCCAGTACATACCCAAGTGAGTCCATACCAGAGAGGAATTGAAAACCATATCCAAATTTTCCAGCCATTAAATGATTGTAATAAGGGGTTTCTGAAATTTTCTAGTTGAAAAAGAGTTATTTTTCGAGCGACTCACTCTGTAACAACAAGCCAACGATAGACGAAATGAACAGCGAATACTGCCATTGAAGCACCGAAGAATCCCCAATAACAAGAGTTTAGGACAGTTAGACCAGCCGGTCCGAATAATTTATGCTGGATTCCGACGATTACCAAAAAGGTTGGACCATGGGAATAATGTTGCTGAAGTTGTACTCTGACAGATCTTGTTACTTGTTTTCTCTTGATTTACCGGTACAAGAATCACATCCAAAATTGAATAAAAAATCTCGAATACAGAGATATAAATCATCAGCCACTTGTATGCTCCTAATGACTTTGGTGACTTTGTCAAAACCAATAATATCAAAAAACTGTTGATTGTGATTGAGAAGACTGCGGAGACGTCTTGAATGAGTTTGAGTAATTCACTCCATTGTTTGCCAAGCATTCTGAAAAAAAGGGGTTGATTAGAAGAGAAGTTGAATAGTTACGGACGGTTTCAGACTTTTTTTTTGAAAAGTATCCAAAAAACGCTACTTTTTATAATAAAAATTTTCCAGACATATTTTGAATATCCGCTCATTGTCTATATGAAATATACTTTATTTCGAGCGGATTTGATTTCAAAAGTACTCAAAAAGTGAGATCATCTGTCCATCAAATCTCAGAGATAACAAAATGAATTCTGATTGAAAATCGTGGAGCACAACCCCGGTTAAATAATAGGTAGTTGGTCAGAAATTGCGAGCAACACCGTGTACAATTCGTGTTTTTTGTATCTCGTCAATCGTATTACTCTTATTTTTCATCTTCAATTACTCATCGGATGCGGTATTTCAGATATCTGATTCATCTCCATCTCGAAGTAAACCAGAAATCAAGGATACTGTAGAAATGAATACAGAGAATCGTCTGGTTATAGGTGTTGTTATTTCGCAGTTTGTATCGTTTTATCGTACAATTTCCGTATTTTAATAATCTATTAGTCGTTGGGTAGGTGTGTGTGTTTTATGTCATCAGCCGTAGTTTTCCAGTCTCGAGATTAATTCAATTCCGATAATCAACATACACCAGACAATCTGAATCTCATTAACACTGCTTGTGAAAAATCGTAGAATTGAACAGTAGTTTTTTTCAAATATTAGGTTGGCAAGAAAGTTTTTGTGCATGACTCAAGTTGTTTTTACTCAAACAGGAAGCATTCCAAATACCAAACATAGTAACCATCTTAGTCCACAACTGTCTCCAATTTACTGGATAGGTTCCCGATATCGTCCTGGCAGATCTCCGGTTGTTTCGAAGCAAAATAGACTTCCACCCATTTTTCGACTTGACTTCAAGTATCGAAGTCCTGTTCAGCGGCAGAGCACTGAATTACCCCGAATTTATAGTAATTCGTTAGAAGAAGGTCCGAGCTTTAATTTGCATAATTAAAAACTATTTTCCAATAATAGGTGAGAAAATATTTTGTCGGGTATGCAACTAGCGGATATGCAACATTATGGAGGTGGCAGACTTTTTGACCGTGTGGAGCTGAAGACTCACGTATAGTTTTGATTTTTTGCACACAAAAAGAACAGAAGTAGACAATTATTTTTTCACATTTTCCAATCATATACGTTGTGTTGGGTCCTCCACATTAGGGTCATTATTTTCTTTGGGTATGATTCCCTTTTGATGATGTCTACCAGCGTTTGATCAACGACAAGTCGGTGGGTTTCCCTGGGGTAGTTTATGTGCAATACCCACTCTCTATCAGTGATACCCAAATGGTTAAGTCGATTGAAATTTGAAAGAGGAGATAGAATTCGAAGCCGCAGGTCTACCCTTCACTGAACGCGGATCTTAGCCAAAATATGACTGTTCAATGTCTCTTTTTTTATTGTTGCCGACACATTTCAAAAAGTTTCCAATTGTGTTATAAGTAGTAGTGATTATCATTGTTAATTCACAGGAAGATTGAGATGGAAACTCTCCTTCTACAGCTCACAGCATGTACAAATCCTATTCATATGCACTTTTAGTACGTGGAACTTCGACCACAGAAAAATCGCATTTCTCAAAGTTTGTAACTTAATTACTTATAGTGTGCCAAAAGAAGAATTCATCCTTGTAAACTTTTCCTGTTGGTTGCACAAATTTTGAAATGTTGGTATTAGATGGAAAGCGGAAATAAAAATATTGCTGTAAGAGTTGTCGGTCAAGAATAAAGATAGACATGGCTCTTGCAGAAGAGAAGCGTCGGGGGGAATTCCTGACTGCTATCAGAATCACAGAGAGTTTATCTAACAAAGGGTATGCGTAGTTGGTTTTGATTCTTGTCGATTGACTGGCAGCATTCGAAACAAAACATGCACAAAAACTTTCTTGCCAACCTAATATATGAACCATACAACTGAATCACGGCCTCCTGCAGAGGCCCTCTCAAAGTACTGCGCGCAGTGTATTGAGAGGGCCTCCGCTGGAGGCCGTGCTGAATGAAATAGGAATCGATTAAATACCAGCTGGAAGCAAAAATGTGACAGGAAATGTTATCTGAGAAAGAACAAGATGTGATTCCTCGTCTATCTGGAAATCAGAATTTTCTTATTGTAAAAGTGGTCCTGCTTTGGGTAAGACATTTAAAACTTCAATCTTATTGGGGTTTTGTCATTATTTTGTTATAAAAAACTTGCTAGCTGACTTGCAAGGTTTCGACCTTTAAGCAGGACGATGATCTCTTACTCTTGTTTAGACAATTATAAACTCAAGAAAAATATCAACACCTTTGGTATGTTCTCAATTCACGAACTGTTTTTTTTTCAAAATAAGATATGTCGAAAGTTAAAAAGCTCAAAACTCAATATATTAATCTCCCATTCAACCAAACTTGTCTCAATTTCAGGTTCTTTTCGTTCGTTTTCATAACTAGTACTTCTCAGATCTCTAAAATATTCTCATTTTTATTAACTCAAAAAAAAAACAGATATGACTGAAACTAAAACATCACTTATGAAATAGAAAGCATCAAACCTTTTCAATAAAAAGTTCATCTCCAGTGTTAAATTTTTGATCTTTTTGAGTTAATCTCATTACCAAAACGCGTTTTCTTCAAATCGAACATCTTCTCATTGTATAACGTTTCAATGAACTCATCTCCAGAAAATTTCTGATCTCAGTGATAATCTTGTTATCATAAAGTCTATTGACTACATTAATTCCATTTGACAAAAGTGCATTTAGTCTCGTTTTCATGAATGATTTATTTGGCGAAGGACAAACCACTTATACAACAACCGGGAATGATCTATCTTTTGCTCAAACATTTTCATGTGGTTTGTGCTCGAATACGTAGACAGACTCATAGAGTACAACAACTTGTTATTGAGGTATGGTCTACTCCAAATCCTAGGAAAAACAAATTACCGGGGTTCTGCGGGCTGAAGTTATACAATTTCATTTTAGTTTTCTCAGTAAAGACTTTATAAAAATATCTATAAAAATATAAATATCGATTCACAAGTGCATTGTCGCTTCAGTTCGAGGAATAAATATAGTCGGCTGTATTGTTGTTGTTACTAGAAGTGGTTTTTTTTGAAACATCCAAAAAATTCTGAAAGCCAAAGTGAGATTTTGCAGTCTTTAGAGAAAACTCATTTACTCAGTATAGTTTTTCTGTAATTTTCTACAATAACCAATGTCGGAATGGGATCAACAGCCGGATAAATAGCAATTGTCATTGAAACAACTGCACTATAAACACCCAAATCGATATCCAAGAACACGAATAAAAACATGATTGCAGCAGGAATATGCATCAAAATGAAAGGAACAAGAGTTTGAATGACGAGAGCATAGAACAATTGTCTCTGAAGATATCTCATTTTGGCTGAATTCACTGTCGTCACAACGATATTGTTGATTCGAACATAGCAGAGGCATCCAAACAAAAGAACAATAATTATTGATGAGATCTGGAATGATTGGAAAAATTCTGACAACTCGTTGTCAACTTACAATTGTAGCTGAAATTATCCCCAAACCAATGAACGGAACAATATGTAAAATCACTGTTCCATTTTCCATCCGCTCATACAAAAACGGACCCAGATAAATATATTCATCGAATTCAAGTTCAAAGATCTCTTTCACATTTTCCCTAGAAAACCAATATGATAAATACACGGTCTGTTGACGGAAGGTGTTAAAGGCGCATCTAGTTTGTTCGAAATGATCTCGAAGCGGAAGACAGGATTTTCAGTTCTTTTCAGACCTGCAAAGCTCGAAAATTCGGCATTTGATCATTTGAGTTAGATGCCCTTTTTAAAACACCCTCCGGCAGCAGATCGTGAATTTATGTTGAGTGTCAAATGTTTGTAATGAGAAATGTTACCTAATAAACTTGGAAGTTGAGTCATTTGGTGCCGAAAGAAAATATCCAGTACAAACCCAAGTGAGTCCGTACCAGAGAGGAATTGAAAACCAAATCCAAATTTTCCAACCATTGAATGTCCCCAGGAGAGGATTTCTAGAAATTTTAAGTAAGAGATGAAAAACTGACAAAGCAAAGAATATGTATAGTCACTCTGAAACTACCAGCCATCTATAAACAAAATGAACTGCAAAAACCGCCATCGAAGCTCCAAAACATCCCCAATAGAATGAGTTGAGTACAGTGAGATCTGCTGGACCAAACAGTTTATCTTTAGTTCCAACTATCACTAAAAACGTTGGTCCATGAGAATAATGTTGCTGGAAAAGAATACTATTCGTATGAATTAATTTTGACAACTACCGGTACTAAAACAACATCCAAAATGGAATAAAATATTTCAAAAACTGAAATATATATCATTAACCATTTGTAGGCTCCCAATTGTTTCGGAGATTTTGTCAGAATCATAAACATTAGAAAACTGTTTATAACCAGAGAGAAGCCAGCAGAGATGTCTTGAATTAACTTCAAAAGGTAACGCCATTGCTTTCCGAGCATTCTGAAAAATTCAAGAAAACGAAAAAAGGAAAGAAGTCAGACTGTTTAAATGGAGGTAGTCATGTTCAGTATTTATTAAGAAACAGGAAAACGGAGGAAATTAGAAAAATACATATAGAACCGAGTTTTCTTCTATCTTGGCAGACTCAAGAGAAATGAATATACTATTACGAAAGCGATCAGTTCTATTCTGAAAACAAAAATAAGAAACTTTTCAATTACTACAGTTCCAAAGTTAATAATACAATTTTTGTGTTTCCATTGTTTCTGGTTTCCTAGTTTAAAAACGGATACACAAGTTTGTGTTTTTTTTCATAATTATAGAAAAGTAAACTGAGAATCAACAAAATTTTTGTTATAATTTAATTATAAGAAGAGCCAAAACATGAATTATCCGGCTTCTTTTCCGCATGCGTAGCCACGTATCTCGTTTCCATTGGGATCCAAATATGAATTGCATCTAGAATTTGATGTTTTCTTTTTTTTTTAAGAGATTAATCATTTGTAAATAACTCACAAAACGTCATCAATTAATTTCTGATTCGGTCTGATCCACATGACAAGACAATCCTGATAGATATCCGATAACTCATATCGTAAACCATCTGGATTGTGCTCCGTCCAACTGAGTCCTTCTTTCTTTGAGAGTTGTTTATCAGTGAAATTGAATCCTGCCAGTCCACCACATCCTGCCGGAAACTGCTTCACTCCGATCAGTTGACATCCCTTTCTTCGAACTCCGTTTATCCAAACTTTCGTCAATCCATCCACATTAAAAGTTGTACTTGCAATATCTAAATCAATTGTTGAACCTTTTTACAATCTTTGTGAACTAACTCCATAGATAATCTCGTTCTGCTGTACTCTCTAATCCTGTTAAAACTGCTCCTTGCTTCTCACATTTTTTAGTTGCTTCCGTTTGATTCAAATATTCCGAATACAGTCTAACACACCATTCTCCAAGACTTCTCTTGAAGTAAACCCATTTAGACGGACAAACTTTTGATACTGGAAGCAAATAGGAAACAATCGAAGCTGCTAATGAATGATTTGACTTACTTTTATAAGTATACGACCATGATCCATTTTTCAAAAGTTGAGTTGAATAACTGTACCGGGTCAGATTGGAAGTGTTATTGAAGTTCGTCGTGTAAGTTCCTCTTTCAAATGTTTCGCATCCAGCTGATGGATTCGATGTTGTCTAGAAACTGAAAGTTAAGCAACAACCTGGTTTCAACACCAAACTTTTAATGCAATCACGTCTCGTTCCTCGTCACTTTTCAGAATGCTTTTCAATTTTGTTATTTCACAAACTTGGCAGAATGAAGACAATTGTAAGGACATTCGAGCAATCTGAATCATTGTTAATTTCTCATCAGTGTAACTTTTAGCAGAATACCACACAAGTCTCATTTTTAGCACAAAAAACCAGGCAGTCATTCCATTTCAAAGTGAGAGTATGCCAATTACTGCAGCTAGCAGTTAAATCTTGACGAATCATCATTCCATTTGTCGCCTCCTGAATTGATTCTCATGGAAATGAAAACAAATTTGAATCAAATACTTACTGAGTATCGAATATTAAAAAATAGCAAGATCAGCCACATTTCAAAGTTACCGAAAGTGACAGGAAAGGAAGACTAGACATGGCTCCGATGTTTCCTAGACAAGAAGTTATAAAACTTTTCTCTATAAAAATAAAAAAGTTTTATTGTGACATCTTGTCTGGCAGTTTCTATATCCGTAGTCTCAGTATTTTACATTCTATGAAAGAAATTTAAACACTGAAAAAGATAAACCGGGAATAGCTTTGACGTTGAGAAAAAGTAACGTTGATTTAAAAATTCCCGAGTTTCACATTTTCTGAACAATGAAAATAATGTCACAAAACAATCATACTAGACTGGTTATTATATCTCGATAAATCTGCATTCCGTTCGTTCTTGTAATCCTCGATTCCTTTTTTTGATCCGGGAATTCTGAATACCAGTGAAATAACCGATTTCACATAATCTGAAATATGATTGAAATTTGCCAGCAACTCTGCACACAGCTCACAAATAGTTGCATCTCTATAATTACGAATTATGAAAATATTTGGTAGAGGATCGAGAGATGGATACAAAACAATTGTAATCGAAGGTATTTGTCCGAGTAGTTCACAAGATCTGTCCATGAACGTGGCAATGAAAATAAAAAATGCAGGAGTGTGCATCAAGATGATTGGAATGAGTGTTTGGAAGAATAGAGCATAAAATAATTGAGTCTGAAGGTTTTTGAACTGAGAAGACTGAGAAGTAGTGGGAAGGACTGTCTTCATATGAATATAGCATTTGTATCCGTAGGATAGAATGACCATAATTGATACAAACTGGAATTATTGTTCTTTCTTTCTATAGAATTTCGACAAATCTCACATTTGCAGCCAGCATACATCCAATCCCAATGAATGGTCTCACACTGAAATAGTTTGTTCCATTCACTGTTCTGGGAAAAAAGTACGTTCCAATGTAGGAAACTTGATTTATTGAGTGATTGGTTTTTGACAGATATTCTTGTCTGAAAATCAGAAAGTTCTGCAAGAGTTCCAAGAACCAATTAAAAGCTTTCTGCTATTATTAGTCCAAAACTCACTCTAAAAGCAAATCCCCGGCTGGATTCGCGGTAAGTGTCAAATTGATAACCACACTCCATAATAGTCCAAAAACAAAAGGAAAAAACAACCAAATTATGAACTTCCACGAGACGAATGTTGACTGGAGGGAGTGACTGAAACACTACAATATTGCCCGAATAGGGTAACGTGAGATGTGTTGTACCCTGTTACAGTCACGTATCTGTAGACGAAATGGATTGCGAATATGGCAATTGAAGTGCCGTACATAGAGCTGAACATTACTGAAAGCTGGTGATTGAAAGATAAGGAACATTTTTTCCACACGGACCTGTCGCTGAGAATATCAGACTGTCTGGAAGCACAGTTTTATCCGATTTTATCATAACGAAAAATGCTGAATCTTTACTGAATATTTCCTAAAAACACGGAAATTCTGAACATTTTCTAAAATTCATGTACTAACCGGTACTGTCAGCATATCCAAACTTGCATAAATCAACTCGAAAACTGATATATAAATCATCAAATACTTATATGTACCCAGTTTCTTTGGAGACTTGAAAGTTATAAGAAAAATCAAGAAAGCGTTATTAAAAACACCGATTCCTCCAGATATTTGTTGGCTGAGAGCATGATAATCGTACATCGTTTAGGAATTCCACTTTTTTATTGTCTTTCGCTTTGCGAAAAGGTTACTTCGTCGGAAAACACAACGAATGAAATTATAAAAAGTTGTACGATTTATGAAAAAAACAACGAAACGAGAAATGGCGACAAGCGTTGGTATAAAAGAGTTCATCTTCATCAATTGTCTAGGTGTGGTCCCCTTGAGATTCCAGATAATTTTCAGAAGATATCGTCGGAATTTTGTGTTATGTCCTCTCTTGTTTATGGTCGTTAGGCTATTAGTTTTCAGACACCGGTATGTGCAACCATTTTCATTTAGTTATTTAAAGAATGACGTAAAGTTTGTTATGAAGGAAGTGACGTCAACTGTAAAATGAACGAATACGAGGTGATGTTGTTTTGAAACTTCAAGATTTTAAGATTTCATGAACTCAAAGCATTTGGTTCAAAAAAAATTAGGTTCTCTGAATTCCCAGCTTTCTCTTTTTCAAGTTTTGTATGTCAAGAATATTCGCAAGATACCAATTTCATAAAAATCTGCACTCCCAGCAACCTCATTGATCTTACACAAACTATCTCTTCCTAGGGTATCTATTTGTTGTTCCCTTCATAAAAATGGTGAAGTGTCTCTCCTCGCTTTTTACCACACCAGTGCTCAAAACATCACTTTCAAAAGTTTTACTCGTTTTTGATTTATTTACACTTATTCAAAAATAAATTATTCAGGTTAATGATAAAAATTGATAAAATGATAAAACATCGCTTTCAATACCAAATTAATGGTGATGAACTTTTGTCTAGAATGCAGAGTTCAAAGTTGTTTCTCAATGTTGAATGATGAGACAGTTGACAGGTCCACGTGATACGTGACAGTACTTTGTGGAGTCTGTGGAGAATTGAAGATTTTTGAATTTCTGAAAATTAACATATGAGAATCTGATTCATTGAAATACTCTTTCATACCTCAGCTTGACAGAAAAGAACATAATTTTGAAGAGTGTTCACTCCAAGATCAAACTGTATTCCTGCTTGATCTGCATTCGAAATCGCCTGAAATCATATCTTTTTCATTCCAATTATCATGTTTATCCTCACCAATTCCACAACTCTTCTCAACTTCCCAGAAGTACATCTGATCTCAGATTCAGGTTCTTCTGTATTTTTCCAGAATTCGACAGCTTCTCTCTTCTTTCTTCCACCACTTCTTCCACAAAGACATCCACATTCTGGTGGCATTGGACAGTCCGTCCCATCTGCTTGTTTTGGAATTGCTCTTCTTGGTTCAGTTGTTGCTCCGTAAAGATTCATTGCTTGGAACTGAGGGAGCAGATTGGGAACAGGGGGATAACCAAGGTTGGATCCATGAAATTCTCCATAATAACTGGGAGATTGTGACAGTGGAAGTGGTTGTTGGCAGATGATATGTGGAATAGAAACTAGAAGAAATAAAATGGAGAAAGATTTCATGGTGGGGAAAAGACAATTCGAGGGAAAACAAAACAAAAAGTGGCCGCTTTTGTATTATCCGATCCGCTTTATAGGCCTTGTTTCTTCTGGATGAAAGACTTGAAACGCACGTCATTGATTATAAATATATCATTGAGATCTCAGTTGTTCCGATCAAACATTTAGGAGAAAAGGACACATGAACCCAAAAATTGAAAGTTGGTGAAAATACAAAAAGAAAAAATCGATGTCTCTTCAAGAAACTAAACGCATCAGTATTGTTTTGCTACTGGGATGTTCCGTAACTGAAAACTTTCCATCCGAGATAATGTTTCCGTACGTAATAATCTCAAAATTCATACCTTCTCAAGCATACTAATCTCTCGAACTCTTCTCTGAAACCTACGAATTCGTTGTCATTCACGCCTACTGAATGTTCAATATTTTTTCTCAAATTGAATCAAAACTCTTGAATACGCGAAGGACTTCTTGTTGGTTCAAGTACAATAGAGCGTAAATTCAGAAACTAAATTGGATATTCTGAAAGCACTCGTGTTGAATCTCTTTTTTCTTTTTTGGAACACAATTTCCAGTTTGTTTTCTGTTACTTTTTGGTCAACTTACTAGGAATCTGACCACCACCAGTTCTATTTATATTTGCTATCTTTTTGTATCCAGGATCCTCCAACCACCAAGTATTTTATGTTTGCTTGTCACTTTCCAACAGAAATAACCAAGTTACCGAACATCTCTATCAATAGCATTTCGGTTTTCTTCGCCTTCCGGTGCGTCACCTTTTATCTCTAAATCTCTAATTTCTTTACCATCATAACTGTATCTCTCCTACTGTCTATCACCTAATGAAGTCGATGTTTGTGTTTTAAAAGAGAAATAGAGAAAGAGAAAGATAATGAAAAGTTGATGATAAAAAATGGAGAGAGGCTCGTGATTACTCGTCAAATATATAAAAGGGAGTATCAATGTTGGACAAGATACACACTTCTTCTTTTTCCACTTGGCTTTTAAAATCTTTTCTAATCTTTCATCGAGATGTTGACGTTTTTATTGTTCTGATAGGAATCATAACTATCTATTTTAAACTTTTCCAAAATTGAATCCCTTTTTATAATTTTAAATTCAATTTGTATAACTTTTCAGGATGAAAACCTTCTTCCTCGTATTCTCATTGCTCGCCGTCGGCCTTGTTCTTGTTCACGGAGCAGATCAAGACAGTGAGAGAGACAGTTCCGAAGATGTCGCTATTGTAAGTTGCTCGTTGCTGATTTCATCCAAACGAATCATTTTCTAATTTTCAGAGTGACAAGAAAGACGTGAAGCCATGGAAGAAACATGACTTCAAGAAACGCGAGCCAGAATTCTTGAAAGACATGACTCAAGACGCCAAGACTGCTTTCTTCGGAATCAAATTCAATCCAGAATTGACCAAGGCTGAGAAGAATCAGAAGTTGAAGGAGTGGGCTGATCAATATGATGTTGAGGATGAGATGCAAAAATTCTTGGACGCGAAGAAATTAGATTGTGACAAGAAGAAGCAGGAGCGTAAGGAGAACTACGAACGTCTCGGTGAGCTCATCGACAAGGCTGATGACATTCTTGATGACCAGTCTAACACATGGACTGGAGCCAATGACAAACTCGACGCTTTGATCAAGGAAGAGAACCGTGAAGTTCAGAAAGCATTCCAAACCTTCTATCCATTTGTTGGAAGAGATAATGAAGGACCAAGACATGGACACGGACATGGACACAGATTCCACCATGGAAAACGATTTGGAAGAAATATTGGACATGGAGCTGCGCCAAAACATGGAGGAATCGGAAGTGGAATCTCATACAACGATCCACCAAGAATCAATGAGAACTACAATGCCTACGGACAGAGAAATGAACCATACGGAAACGAGAGACACCACAAGAAGCATCACCATAATAACTAATTAATTCTTTGATATCAAAAGACCCTCTTTTCTTAAAAAAAAGAACTAATTGTATGTTTTATAGAGACATGACACGTCGATTAATAAATTGTATTTATTTTGATTCTCTCTTTCCAATGGCTCTCTCAATATATTTGCTGGTTTCAAAGAAAAAAAGTAAGCACTCTCGGTGCTTCTTTCCATTTTTGTTATCTCTGATTGACAGAAACTGATAAGATGGAAGGGAAACCATGTAATCAAATAAACAAGTCTCATGACGTGATTTCCAATCATTCTGACTTCGGAGGCGTTGAACTCAAATGATTACTTGAAAATCTTTCCGATTCGACTCTCTGATCTAATTCAATGCACATGAAATAACAGGATACAGATTCATTTCTGATTCAAAATTATCGGTTTCAAATTCAAAATCTATTGTAACGATCGGAGGAGTTGATTTTGTGAAGTTTTCCGATCAAGTTGAGAACTGCTGGCACAATCTGAAAGTCACGTAGATAAGAAAAGTGGAATTGAATGAATTAGAATCATCTGGGAAAGAGATTACCTTTGGATGTTTCTCGGTCAGCAGTTGGATTTGGTTGTTTCTTTCCTCGTTGCTCAGTTTCTGATTATTGTAAATGGCAGAGATTTTTCTAGAGACCAATCCGACTTCATCACTAATCTTTTGGATATCCATTTGAACTGTTTGCCGGATTTGGGCAAGTACTGGATCTTTCTGGAAACGGTTTCAAATAGAAATCAACTGACACAAAAAACTACTCCCACATCTTTCGGTTCGGCAAGATTTTCGAGTCCTCCGTAAACTCTTGGATAGGTCTTGACTCTCAATCCACGACTGTAGAATCTTCCATTTCCTTGGTCTTCCGATGAAACATCAGCACCAAAGGCTGTCAAATATCCCGGAAGACTTGGCAATCCACGGAAGGCGTCGACTGAGAACGATCCGAGCAAAAGAGCCAATGGGAGCACATAGAACATCATTTTCAGTTGGACCAACTTTGAATAAAAACTGAAAAAAAACAGACAATGATCTGGTTGATATTTCAGAAAAGAATGACGAAGACGTTACTAAGAAAGAAAAAGAAAACTCATCGAAACCAAGGGGCGGAGTTAAAATAATATAGCAAGAAAGTTGGTGAAGCGTGTAATTTCGAAACGTCTCATTGTTTTAAATTCTGAGTGATTGATGTCATTCAAGTTAAAAATGAATTATCTAAATGTTGAATATATAGCCTATATAATACAGGAAATGCCAACGACTAAACTGGAAAGTTTTTTCAATTAAAACTTTAGAATTCAGCATGCTAAAAAAGCTGACTAACACTGCTTTTCCATCAGGGTCTTCTAAGATTTTACGTTTTTAAAGGCGTTCATTTTTTGGTTGGTGCGTGTTTAGTGACGAACAAAAATTCAAAAATCCGCATTAATCATTCTGCACGATAGTTTAAATATGAGCTATAACAAGTCGATCTTTGTTTCTTAAAATACATCATTTTTATCCAGCTCACCTACATCAAGGCTTATGAATTATTCAGAAAAACTCTTATCCTTATTATTTCCTTCCTGAAAAAGAAGAAGGATTTGACGTAGAAAAAAGTATTATAATCTGGATAACAATACACGTATTGTGGGCGGAGAATACGTGTGAATTCTAAAACTTTATTTCAGTAATTCTCAGAGAACGTCATGCTGGAAAATTAGATATTCAAAAAACATGGACTTAGATACTACTTTTATTGTTCAAAAAATTTGAGTTTTTTTTTGTTCCGAAAAACAAAAAGAGGAAACCTACAAAAGAATTTGACATTTTAAATAATGGAAACAATGGAAAACGGAAATGCCAGAAATGAAAAGAGGGACTGACGTGCTCAAAGAGGCGGACTATTTCATTCGAATCGGAAAGAATTTTGGAGTGCATTGGCGTGGTAACGAACGGAAAAATTGGTAGTTTGCAGATGTGAAATTTACCGAGAAAACACTTATTTCTTTGAATTCATAGGGAAATTATAGGGTTTTGTGTCTATATGACGCAAATGAAAATATGATTGATGAGTGGAATTTATGAAAAAGAAAAGAAGGAAATGAATTCAGAAGAGATGAAGTATTTTGGAACTGGGAAATATTTATTTGAATTTCGGTGGGTTTGGTCTGAAAGCGATCTTCAGTTTTATGGAGAACGGAAACACTGGAGTTTGTTTTAGGGAATTCCAATAAAAGTATTTTAATATAAATTTCTATTTTTGTTCTAAATCTGAGCGGATACGGTAGTGAAATATCCTTTATTGTTCTATTTACTAGAGAAAGTGATTCCCAATACACATTTCCAAAGTGTAACAACAGATTTTCTCAAGGAAAAACTGAATGTTAACGATATAAGATTTATATAATCCACGAAGAAAATTATATTATCTCACCTCCGTCAGAAGGCCAAATTCCAATTTGCTGGGGAGGAAACTCATTTATCTGTATTAGTCAATATTCACCTGAACTTGGATTACGAAAGTCGCCGAAACAAGGATAAAAAGAAGCAAAATCAAAAATCAAAAATTCAGAAAAATGCTATTTCTGAGATCATGCTGATTTAGTTGATCCCACAATTCGTATTTTAAAAAAAATTCGAAAAAGTGGAAAAATATTCATTGAGTCAAAAAAATACAAGCTTGGCAATTTATGGCAGTTTATTATCTTTTTTATCTTTTTTATCACTATTCTCGTCCATGTCAATTCTCAATTCGAATCTTGGATCCTCGTTTTCTTCAGTTACGAATTGTAAATCTGAAATGGGCTGATAGAAAAATAGATATTAAAATAATGACTCACTACTAAAAGCACTATGAGTACTCTCGGCACCAGGCGATTTTATAGTCTGACCTTTTGAGTGTGGTGGCTGAGATTCACTTCTTCTGAAACATATTGAAAATTAAGAATTGGAAAAAAATTGGAAACAATAACATCAAAATCTGACCTAAGGTTCAATCGACTACTCAATCTTCGGAATCTTCTTCGAATCGACGATTGTCTCTCTTTCGATTCTCCAGATGCGACACTCGTCTTGCTATCCACGTGAACCATTTTTGACTTTTCTGATTCCGGAATACTGGAAAAAAGATTGAAGTTTTCAGATCAAAACTATCAAAATTCTTACACAACATCGGCTGCTGATCCTTGATAAACATGAGGATGTTCTACGAGAATACTAGGGTACATCGGACCAAATTTAGGATCAGAAAACTGATCGATGTTGAGAATTGGACATTCTCCGTGACTATCGTCGACTATTTGCATCCCTGTCTAAAGAAATAATGAATTTTAATGAAAACTTCCACAGTACTCACCTTAATATTCTTATCAATAACCCAATTCCCCTCAAAATCATCGTCATCCTCTCCGAATGGATTCAAAAGTGCTTCTGCCACTTTCATCCATCCCAAATAAAGAAAGAACGACGTCGCAGGAATCAATGGAATACATCTGTACCACTAAAAATAAAAATTTCATTTCCATTCAAAAGTA
This sequence comes from Caenorhabditis remanei, assembly GCF_010183535.1. Classification (NCBI taxonomy): domain Eukaryota; kingdom Metazoa; phylum Nematoda; class Chromadorea; order Rhabditida; family Rhabditidae; genus Caenorhabditis; species Caenorhabditis remanei. Next base: position 13,827,573 of record NC_071331.1, read on the forward strand.
TTTTGGTCAAACCAGGAATTCGTCAGTTTCCAATGGAATATATTGTCTCGTGAACAATGTGAAAAAGAAGTGAATTCGAACGGCGAGGAATACAATCTGGATAGTTTCAGAGAATCTATTTATAGAATACATTGTTTTTGGTTACCTGTGGATAGGCTATGGGGATTGGCACCCAATCAAATTTACACAAGTTTTCGAGTTGAGTTCGGAAATCTCGAATGTTCTGAAACAATTTTGGGTGTCAAAAAGAAATGGGCAACTACTCACATTCAAAACATTATTAGTTGACACTGGAGCCTCAATATACTTTTGCTGAAAAAGACAGATTCATTTATTTCTACCGAAAAACTAAAAAACCTCCTGCATTCTCCATACAATCGAGTTGCACCAGTTGACTGGAACCCAATATTTGTTGTATCCTGTTTCAGTCTGTTCCAATTCATGAAGCTCGTTTTCAAATATAAATCCTGAACTTTTCATTTGGCCTTCATGTGAGATATTGTCGAATGCTTACCTGCCTCCATTAAACTTTTCATTGTGGGAAAACGTCGACGGACTCTCATTGAAATGTCTCGATACACCATTGCCTGAAAGTTTATTTCAATACCAATCACGTTTTCTTGTACAGTTAAACCTGCGATAAGACCAAATACCGAATAATCGATCTTCTGGCTAAACGAGAATTGTCATCTGTTCCTCTAATAATTGTGCTCACTGACAGAGCAACTCTGAATTTGAAAATTATAATATAAAAAATATTGGAGATAGTTTTACGTTTCAATAAAACTAATGTTCTGTAAAATAGTTTTCCATCGATCGACAACTATTGTTACAAAGAAACCGAGCATGAACTTGATGTCCAGTATTCCAAGTAAATTGTCCAAGCGAGCAGCCTCTTTGTTCAGAGCCCTAGAAAATACAGTCAACCGAATTCAACAATATTTGAAACAAACGTTCTATATTGCGTGGGAATGATCCAGAAAATAATAATAGAAATCGTAGCATATAAACAGATCCAAACAAGAAGCTCCGCCCAAACAGCCTTCACAACTGATCCTTTCCATTTTCGAAGTAATCTCAAAAAGGCTGAATAACGAGCAGAAGATACAGATAAAGCGTAGGAAACTGTCATTTTGAAATATATTCAGAATCGATTTGATTGAATCACATTGAATAACATTTATAGCAAGTAAGAATAGGAGAAAACAGTCTTTATTTCGTCTCTGGGGGGTTGAACAATTGAAAAATAAAAGAATGATTTTTTCGCTCGATCGAGTTGAATGTGTCATTTGCATACCTATTTGCGCCCGGAGTTTTCCATAGGTTTTGACATCAGAATATCATTATTTTCATGATGAATTGTAGGGAACTTTCACTCAAAGATCACTGAAAAGTCACAGTAGAAAACAGTTGTGAATGACTCAAGCTGAATGATTTCTAATTAAATCTGTAAGAAAGCACGGATCGACCTTTTTGAAATAAGGATTTGTAAAAAAGTCAATCGAATTCTGTGTTATATATTTCCAGATTACTTCCAAATGTTTTCATCAAAAACCTTTATCCGATGTGTTCTGAAACGTAAAGCAGGTAATTCTCACTTTCTCGAGTGACCTTTTTTCTCTTTATGCCACCCAACTTTTTTTAGTCATTTCAATTGCTTTCCGGCATTTAGCTCTCGTCTCTCTTACTCTTTCTCTTCGGAAAGACAAAATCCGGCCTGGAAATGGTCGTAGTGTCCACCCGCATCATGATCTATTCACGAGAGAATGGAATAGCCTGAACGAGAAAACGGCTGGTTGTGTGAAGAAATAGAGAATAAGAGAGAAGGATTAAATTGCTCTTTTTTTGGAAGGGTCGTTGCGAAGTCATTGAAGTGAAGGTCCGTGCCAAAATTGTCACCTTCCAAAAGTTCCGAGCACTTTACATTCGTTCCTTTTTATTTTTTTTGTCTGGTCAAGAACTTCGAATTGTTTTGAGTTGTTGTTTTGAAGATTCGGGTTTTCTTGGATTTGGGGTCTTTGGGAGTAGCCTGCGTGAAATCAAAACATTGTTAATGTAGCATTTTCTGAGATTACCCGAGGCCCTGAAAGTGAATGAAGAGGGTTGAGTAGAAGCTCCCACACGGAACCTATATCTGTAAAATTGAAGCACGATGATTTTCAATTTTTCCCGATGAAACGTCAGCTTTTTAACAAGAGATAGATTTTCCGTGTTCACAAACTTCCTTCAGATCATTCAAAAATACCTTCTTCTTCTTCATCCAACCCTTCCTTTCCAAAACTTTCTTCACCTTTACACCGGAAATCACTCTCTCTGCTACCTTCGAAACACAATAGAATGACCACTGACGTTTCGAAAGAATGAATGTTTCTCCCATTTTTCTGCCTACTCCTGCAACTTTTTCTCTCTTCAATAAATAACATTTTCTTACTTCTCAGATGAGTGCGAGGAGTAGTGGAAGTAGAAGTACCAGTGGAGCATCAAAAATGGTGAGTTCTATTTTGAAAGATGTTTTCATAGAGAAAAAAGAAAACAGAAATCATGAATTTCAGACTAAAGAGTCACCAGAACGTTTGGTATCGGCGACAGCAGAGAGCAGGGTGAGTGGAAATGAGTAATTTCCGAAAATAATAAAAATCATCGAGATTTTATTGGATTTTGATGAGTTTAATGGGAATCTGGGCTCCCCGAATCCCTCAAAAGTCAACTTCATTTTCCAGCTTCTAGTATTATGATATCTCCTATACTGAAGCATAGAGCTCATTTTTGTCAGCGTCCGTGCTGTTACAGACTCATTGAAAATGAAGATGAGAACGGGATAGATGAGGTAGGAACTTTCAAGTTTTTAAATTTAGCTGTTCACTTAGAACACCAAAAAAAACACGGAAAAACGAACTAAAATACTTTACGAACGTTTCCTGTTCTCCGGACGCAACAGAAACTTGCTCTTTTTGATCCGACTGCAATATTTCTGTTGAATCCGTAGTCAGAAGACGTCCAGAAGGCGTCAACAATATACATCTAATTGCGGATGGGCTCAACAGAGCAGGCAGAAAAGATAGATGACTCCTCTCTTCCACCCACTATATCTCTTTCTCTTTTTCCAAAATTTTTGGATCCGTTAGTCTGTGCACTTTATGATTCCAAAGTATACATTGCCACGACGAAAAGATGCTATTCGGCTGAAAATTCGGAAAAGTGTCACGTTTGCTGACGTGGAAAATGACTTGTGTCAGGTAACTATTTTTATGAATATTGTGAATTCTATTGAAAAACTATGAAATGGGTTCAAGCTAAAATGATTCACAATTTTAGATTTTGTGAACTTGATGTCGTATTAGGAATATATCTGAAATCATGCACAAAATAGTTTGACCCCTCAAACACCTAACCTAAAAATAAAACAATTCGAAAACAGATGACCCAACAGGGAAATCGTCAAAAATCCTAATCGAGGATTCGTGTAAGCCCCCCGTTTTCTTTGCTAAAAACCAAAGAAGAAATCGCGGCAAGACCAAAAAAGAATGAAGAGTAATGCGACATGCAATGATCCCAAGAGAGACAATTGTCCTCCGGTTGCTCCCTCCGGAAAAGTATTCTCCGTTTTCTTTTCAGAAGACATCGACACATTTTGTTTCTTATTTCGCATTGAGTTGACACTTTTCGGGATTCTTACAAGTAGATCGTCCTTTATCTTCCTTCGGTTTCAGAGGTCCGTAACTTCGGAGAATTCTCATGATAACTTTAGAATCAGTAGCTTCAAAACTTAACTCCCACAAAAGTCAAACAGTCTGAAAATGAAATATCTCTTGTTAAAATCATGACTTTGATGAGATCTGATCTTCAGATGTAACTCATGTCAATATGTTTCCTCTCTCTTATTTTCCCCTTAATGAACCATGTTCCCTCCCTCTTCAAAAGAATGTCAAACTACTAAATAAGAGGAATAAAAGATAAAAGAGAGTCGATTTGAACAAAAGATTCACATTTAGATAAGCTATGGAGAAGCGACCCCATCGAGGTCCAAGTGGTAGACAACACCAATATTCCCTCTTAGAGAATTTTGGAGCCTATCTCTTTTTTGCAGCAATTTCTTGCAAAATCCATATTTATATTTTCAGAGGCTCGTCCATGAACCAGAATCAATGGAGAGCAGGTCGAGCCCATACATAAGACCTGCTCCGTATAGTGGGGGTGTTCATCCACATTTCGAGGAAGAAGATGATAGATCAAAAGTTAGTTTTATATCGGATCAGTTTCTCAAATCAAACATTTACAGCTGCATGCATCTACACTATATTCTGAAAGACGGACATCATCAAGGAAGTCGTTAAGATCTCAAAAGATAGATTACCATGCAACAACTATCAAATCTCTTTGGTTTGATTTCTGTGCAAGAACATCTTCTCATGGAATTCCATATGTTGCGTAAGTGAAATTCTCAAATCAATAGTTCGAATCAATTCTATTCAAGAACATCCTCATTCTTCGGACGATATGTATGGGCTGCCCTTTTCATGTGCATGTTAATGGCATTCTTACTACAAACATATTGGACAATGTCAGAATACTTACAGTATCGAACAATTATTGAAATGCAGCTGCAGTTTGAAGCAGGTATTCATTTTTAAACAAAAATGTCAGGTCATTAGAATTATTACAGCCGCATTCCCAGCAGCCACTGTATGCAATCTGAATGCATTCAAATACAGTGAATTGATTCAATATGATGAGATTAAAGAAGGATTCGACTATTGGGAACGAGTGATAAATGCCCGAATGATGAGTGACAGTATGAAGCCTGGAGGGGATATTCTAGAAGCAATTAGTGTCAGAAAGTAAGTTTTTTGAATTTAAACTTTTCAACTTCACACCGAAATTTCAGAAAGCGTGCCCGGTATCGTGAAGAATTAGTTTTCCCGATAGATGATGAAGATCTAGAAGGTGCTGAGTATCAACCAGTTTTCGTGAGATGTACTTGTATGAATATGGAGCAATGTGTTCCAAACAGAAATCCTTTGGAAGTGAGAAATTTACATTAATGCTTAATTTATCTAACTGTTTCTCCAGGTCAACGCGTCTATTTGTATGTGTTTTGAAGATGTGACACGTGGATTGATTTGGCCATGCTATCCGACTTCTGTCTGGACTGTCAAGGTTCGTTCAAATTCCATTTCTTTTCTTGATTCTAAAAGTTTAGAAATGCTCTGACTGCTCTATCTCGAATACTTGCCCGGATCCAGATGGTCCAAACGTTTCCAAACAAGTCGCCAAAAACCAAAATTCTTTGCCTTGTCTGTGTCAATCAATATCTCATCATTGTATGGTTCATCCAAAAGTAAGTTTTTTATTAAATTTCTTGGTAATACGGAAAACTTTGTTCAGGATGAAATTCGATGGTGGAACCCAAATAACTACACTGTTTACTCCGTCACAGATCCCCCAACAACAGAAATAACAGAAACAGAAGAAGCATTCGGATTGAGTGTAAGCATCAAACCACAATTTCTATCAGGAGTCCATATTAATTTAGGATCTGAAAGACGCGGGAGCAATCACAACCCAGACGAAAGAGAACTTGATATTTTTGGTAGCAGCACTTCCGAGAGATACCAGAAGGAATTTATCGTATACACTCAATGAGTTTGTGCTTCGATGTTCATTCAACTCAAAAGATTGTAGCATGGAACGGTGAGACAGTTCAAGACTTTTAAAATTATAAACTTGAAAATTCCAGTGATTTCAAACTACACATAGATCCTGAATACGGTAACTGTTATACCTTCAATTTCAATGATTCAGTTGAACTTAAAAACAGTCGAGCTGGTCCTATGTACGGTAAGTTTTGAGACTCTTCGAATTCAACTCAAAAGTAGCTGTCTTCAGGTCTTCGTCTCCTATTGAATGTTCACCAAAGTGATTACATGCCCACAACAGAAGCAGCTGGTGTCCGATTAGTTGTTCATGAACAAGATCAAGAACCGTTCCCCGACACTTTTGGATACAGTGCTCCCACTGGATTCATCTCTTCTTTTGGATTAAAAACGGTATTTTTGCGGAAGAAAGTGTAGGTGACTTTCAATATTTTTCAGAAAGAACTGCATCGTCTCAGTGCTCCATGGGGTAATTGTAGTGACACTTTCCGACCAGTTCCTTATATTTACAACGAGCATTATTCTCCAGAAGTGAGTCAATTGTTTTCTAGAACACACTTAGAAACAGAAAGTTTCAGGGTTGTCACAGGAATTGTTTCCAATTGAAAGTGTTAGAAATATGTGGGTGTGGAGACCCGAGGTTCCCACTGCCTACCGAAGAACACCGACATTGTAATGCCAAGTCAAGGACGGATCGTGAGTTAAATTCTGCTTTTATGAATTTCATTAATTCATTCTATAGGTCAATGTCTATCGAATCTGACAAGTGATTCTGGAGGATATCATCATCTACACGAACAGTGTGAATGTCGACAACCATGCCATGAGAAGGTGTTCGAAACCGCTTATTCTGCTTCTGCATGGCCTAGTATTAATTTTAAAATCGGTAGGAAACATTTCTCAAATCACCGGGTCACTATGATTCGTTATTTTAGGAACCGATTGTCCAGCCGTGTCTGACATCTTCAATGACACCGAAGCATGCACAGAATACTATCGTCAGAACACTGCGTACATTGAAATTTATTACGAACAATTGAATTTTGAATCACTGAAAGAGACTGCCGGTTACACTGTTAGTTTTATCTTTAAAATTCATGTTTCGTGGAATTTTAAAAGAAAGGATAATCGGATTAGTTGCTACACTTTTGACAGTTTTGATCAAAAGTTCAAACTTCATACGATTGATTTGTCAAAGATCATTTCCTTTTCAGCTCGTCAATCTATTCTCAGACTTCGGAGGTAACATTGGATTGTGGATTGGTTTCTCAGTTATCACATTCGCAGAGTTCTTCGAATTGTTCTGTGAGGTAACGAGAGTGCTTTACAAGTTGAAACAATAACAGAGAACCAATAGACACGAGGGAATGTTCTAGAAAAAGTTCAATGTGCACACTGAAATACATTCATTTTCCCAATTAGGGTTTAGTTGCAAAGTTAATGGCGGTCAGTCAAGAGATTCGAAACGTCTGGTTACCATTAAATTAGGAGAAACCGGTTTTCGAATCAAGTATCACTTTTATTTTCAAATAACATCTAACATCACACACTACACAAAACTACCAAGTCTCAAATTTCGAATCTCTGAAAGCTTGTCTCTTTTTAAGATTGGGAAGCTGATGTATATCAAAGGAGTGATATATGTTCAAAAGAAGATTCAACGGAAGGAATACAAGTCATCCTCTCTGATGCATATTGACTTTCTTCAAAGATCTCCGAGAAAAGGAACACAACCAGAGCCAGGAGAAGATGAAGTTTCAACAAATGAATCCACTAAAGAACTAATGAGTAAATCTTTCAATTAGACTTTTTCCTCTATTCATTTCTCAAATCGGGTATGTTTCTCCATTTATTAGTTCTCATTTTTTCTTGTCTTTCTTATATTTTTACTCTTTTTTAGTATTGTTTTTCAACCAATGTCTTTTCAACGTTTCCCATTTTCTTGTCTGCATTCAAATGTAGGTTTATTGTTTAGGAGGACAAATAAAAAGAAATCAAAACCGAAGTGAGGTTACATTTTTTTGAGTTTCAGAAAGAAAAACATGCGGCTAGGACCTTACGGAAACGTGTTTGTCTTGATGTACTTTTTTTTATAATTTGGGTTCAAAGTCGACCCCTAGAATTGCTCTACACAAAAGAGAGTGTAGCTCAGAAGACATTGAAGTATACTGTTTTGTCTACAGTATTGGTTTTTTTTAATCAGAAAACGTGTTGGTATTGTTTGAGTGAGAAATTTGTAGTTTCTTGGAAATTCTCGGGATCTGGACACGCTGAATCCGTCATTTTCTCCGTAAACCACAACATCCTTATCATCTATTCTGCTTCAAAACTGTTGCAAAATACCTATCGTATTCCACACGCAACGAAAAATGGGCGGAGTTTGAATTCCAGTGTCCATGTATCGGAAAACTGAAAACTGAAACAAAACTAGTGGAAAAATGGAAGGATTATTCAAATTTATTGAAATTTCCGTCGAGTATCTGATTGAAGATGTATTTATACACACTCAGAACCACCAAAAACTATCCGAGTTAAACCACTTTGCGAAGTTATTCAACAATCCAAATTATTCTGTTATTTTACACGTTTTACATGTTTTATACCTTTGTTATTCTATCGTTTTCCTCTTCTTATTGAAGTTCGAAATTCTGAAAGAAAGGCTCGAAATATTTCAGTGCCTCGTTTCTCGCGATTCCATTCATAGAGAAAATGAGTTTTCATTAACCAGATCTTTTTTTTTTCTTTTTTCTCTTTTTTCTTCCTTGTTTCTCTGTTTTTCTCTTTATGTTTCCCATCTAACAAGCTTTTTTTCCACTACTTCAGACATCCACTCTTTTAATAATATTTGCTCTTATAGTTTCAATTAACTATTTTCAGAGACATCTCAAATTTGAAAGTCTTCAATGGGGGACGACAGTTCACAGGATAATACTGGAACTCCACCATCAGGAGGAGCACCAACAGCTGGAAATCCACAACAACCAGCTAGTGCAATCAGAAATAAAGTGGATGTTCCGCCTGGGTAAATACTAGAGAAAATACAGTTAACTTTTATTTTTACTCAAAAAAACATTGCTCGAGAGCAAATAGAAAGGGGAGAGATAATAGATAGTTTTGGTAAACAGATTGATGGTTTGAGGTTAGAAAAAGTTTTAAAAGTTGAAGTTTTTGGATAACTTGAAACTAATTCTGGTACAAGTTCGTCAAGTGAGATATCTCGAAAGACGAAGAAAAATGGTTTTCAGCGAACTACGGTAGCCAAGAATCCGAAAATAGTTTTACGTATTCCACACTTTTAGGGATCATCTAAAGCTGCGAAGTCATAAATCACGTTCCAAAAAATCCGTATATCAAAAAATGTAGTTAACGAACAAAAAGTTTTCTTTTCCCATGATTAGAAACAGGTTTCCTCTCCCCCCAATTTTCAACCTTTCGGTCAGAAAAAAGAGAGAAAAATAGCAATGATTAAGAAAAGACAAGAACAGGGAAGTAGAGAAAAAGAATGATTTTACACATATATCAGTTACAAACTCTACAAAAATCAACAACATTTTTATAGATTTGGAAGACGTGTCAGTTCGGTTGAAGTGGTAAAGAACGCGATGCCTCCGACGAAGAAGGCTTCTGTCGTTATTTTCGAGACTCCCGATACTCCTAAAGCTGAGAGGTTAGTTGATGAAATGTAGATTCTGGAAAATTGGGAGGTTCACTCTTATAGAATTCCAAGAATGCTCTGAATAATTAGAGTTCAATGTACGCTAGAAAACTCAATCATAATAAAAATCAGAATCCAAAAACCTAATGACGTGTTTTCTCATTGATATTTTGTCGATTTATCATTCCTCTATTATTGATGACGTCATACCCGTTCATTGTGTTTTCAGTTGTAAATTGAATAAGCACAGAGCACCGTACAGTATGATGAATAAGCCAAGAGGGAACATGTTTCTTTGTATTTCTGAGTCTCTTCTCTGTCTCTCAACGAGTTGTCTGGTTACTTATTATTATTTATTTATCTGAAAAGAAACGACGACCAGAAAGCCGTTTTTCTTCTCATTTCAAGTAGATATTCCTTATGCTAAATGATTATTTCAACTAGAACAAATCATAAAATACATATATTTATTCTACAACTTTTTCGATTAGGAATACTCAGGTTGGTTTGAATAAGAACTGTTTCATAGATACAGTAATCTCAACTGGTCATTTTTTGAGTTCAAACCCCTCTCCCAGACACTTGTTAAATTAACAAATGAACGAAGAAATGTCGAGTCTCTCAAAAAATAAACAAAAAGCTCTGATAGATAAATGATATGAGAGAGAAGGTCAGATTGATATCAGATATCTCAAGATGTCTTTTCCTTCTTGAGTACCCACAAATCGTGGTTTTTTGACCAGTGTCCATCCAATTTTCCCTTTTCATTTCATCATCATCACTATACTCGTTTACTATTGAAAGTGCATTTGTACCCTGTATTATTAACAATTACATTTTTGTATGTTCTTAAAAAAGTAAGTCATGTGAGAAACATTTCAGATAGATAGTCATAAGATTCGGGTTTTTCTATAACCTCTGGATGAGCTTTTCTCTGGAATTCTAGCGTCAGAATGAGCAATGTTCAGAGGATTATGTAAATTTGAAAACACTGTATTCAAAGAATCCAACAGTAAAAAGATTATGTAAAACACTAGGAAAATGCGGAAAAAAGTGGAAAACAAATATCTGTTATTATCATGTTCAAAATGACTCATGTCACTTTCACATGCGTAAGTTGAACAGACACATTAGGTAAATTTCCGAAATCGGATCGTGTTGAGAAAATTGATAAAAAGGGAAAGAGAGTAGAGGTTGACGAAGAAGATAGAGAGATGGAGATGATAAAGATTTGTGGAATATCAAATATCTTTGTATGTCTCAGTATCATTGTTTCTTTTGGAGAGGAGGCGTATCATCTTCTGAATTGTGACCACCTCACAGAATTCCTTCTGCGTCTCACTAATCATATATTTCGTATTGCGGATTGAGTACTTCCGTTCTAATTGAGTATCTATTATTACGAGATTACATTCCTGAAATAGCTGTCTAGCTTTCTGCGTTCTGAATCTCAATTAATAATTTGGATAGATTCAAATCGAGATAATAATTAACATTTTCGTTAACATCCTTATTCTTTTTGAAGAAAATACTAGTTATGGTGTTCAACACATTACCTGACTTCTTATTCTATTATCAACTTTAAGATGACTAGGATATTAGTTGAAAATATTCCAAATTATACATTTATTTTTGAGCAATGTTTTAGCTTCAAACAATCGACTACTGTAATTACTTGACTCTCCTTTTAATTTTCCAATTCTTTAATTCTCGAAAGAAAGGGAAGTATCAAGCAATGATTCAGTTGTCTATCCTTTTCTGATCACTTGATTCTCATTTCCGAGAATTTGTTACTTGATTTCTGACATTGATAAGATATCAAAAGAGTAATAAACTTTGAAAAACAATAAACTAAAATCAACACCACATGCCCTCTCTTCGTTAATTTCTTCATCTATTTTCTATCCTTTTCTGTTCAGATCCTTTAAAAATAGAACTGGTTTTGTCTTGAATGATAACAAGGACCTCTCATTATTTTCAAAAATTGCCATTGATAGTGATGACCAAACCATCAATAATCGATAAAAGATCACAAGGATCAGATAAAAGTAGCATCACTGATCATGTCAGAATACATATACTTTGATTTCAACGACAATCTTCAGACTTCAACAGCATCTTTCTCTTTTCAGAAGAGCTTCATCTTGGTGGCGCAACTTAGTGATGGACGACGACAAAACGGCGGCTGCGCAGCCAGAAATCATCATATCTCCCGAACAAGCGTAGGATTTTCACACTTTCATTTTTTTGATCTTATAATTTTTTATTCCTAAATATTTCAGTGGTAATGGACTCGAAGACCGCCACCGTAACATCTCTACAGCAAGTGTCGGAGACAGTGAGTTTTTTTTTTCGCTTTCAAAAAGAATGATCTGAGGTAATAGTCTTTAGAAATTGGACATTCTAGCACATAAACGTCATTAAAATGTTCTAAAAGAGCACTTGAAAGCACATAAAAACACACGGGCGGAACACAGAAACTGATAGAGAAAGGTGGCGATGATTCACTTGATCATATTTGCATGTCCTTTCTTTTCGCTTCGTTCCTCTTTTTTTTCAAACTATCCATTCATCTATTTCTCCTCACTTTTTTGTTTCATTTCGTTCATCCTTGACAGAACTGCATTCACATTTCCGATTTAATGACCTTGAGCTATTCAACCGACAGATGGCGCTGTGAAAAAGAGCTATTCTGGGTGTCATAGGTCTTTGCGCGCCATTCTCACAACAGATTTGAATGATTCCATGCAAGTTGTACATAATTTTCTTTGTATGAATTTTCGAAATTTCGAAATGCAAGAGAGCAAGCTCTTTCCTAGCCTTCCGATTTTAATTTTTTCTCATTAGAGACTACTGTCACCGAGATGCATTAAATTTGACGCGCAAAGTATGTAAACACGCAACAATCACAGGCGTGTTGAATTTTAGAATTCTAAATAAATATAGTTTTTTCCTTGTTATTTTGATTTATCCCTGAAACTCCAACTCTATTCTATTAAAAAAAAGAGAGAAAAACATCATATGCTTTTTCGAACAAATCTTTTTATGACTCCTTCAAAAATGTTAACTTTTCTTCCTTCTCGAAGTTGCAGCGCTTTAATATTTTGTGTATACCTTGTGACAATAACATATAAACGTATATTAATGCCTATTTTTCCATTGATTGCTCTTTTCAAAAAACTCTTCAAAAAATTTAGATTTAGATAGAGAATCCCAATCTATTGAACTCTTTCCTTCCGATTTTTCGATTTTCTTTGATTTTTACTGATTTTGATAAAACTTCAAAAAACGGTCAAAAGATAGCGACGGAAATGTAAAGCAATTTCTAGTTCAGTGCCTTTTATGAAAATGCTGTTAACTATACTCCCAATTTAGAGACGAGATTGTTTAGAACCGTAATTTTTTTTGTAATCTGGATAAGACCACATTTGTAATAAAATATACAGTTGTTTTCTGCAAAAATCTTTCCTTTATTTGCCAATGTTTTCCAATTGGTTCTATCTCTGCTCTTCACCCAATTATTTGTCTTGTGAGTGATGATACCAACAAAAAGAAAAAATGAAACAAAAAATTCCTCGTTTAGAAATAGGAATACTTCACCCACACACATACTCAACTTTTGCTCTTCATAAATCACATGAGGGAGCAATATTTTCGCGGCGACGGCGGCAACACTATCAATTTTGCAAATTTTTGATTTTATCATTGGTAATTGCCAACCAACCATACTAAATTCCTTGATGATAATAATAAGTCGCCGGAGCGTCTTGCGTCACAAACTGGCTATATTTTTATATTTAAAACTTCCTATTTACTTGAAATCATAGTTTGAAAAACGTTTCAAATTTGAAAAAACTAAATTTCTTTATCTTTCTTGGTTTGCTTGTCTTGAATATATCCTTCTCACAGTTTCCGCCATCGTTTCATTTTTCAAAACATTCAGTTTGTCACCGATTCAATCATCAACAACGACAACCGCTCATCAACAAACAGAGCTCAAATATAAACACAAATCCTATACTTCTAACGTTTCAATAAAAATTAAATGACCGCAAGCAACGGTACTGGTCCGCCCGTGCCTCCCTCCTTCAAATTTGTAATTGGCGGAGATGAGCATAATGACGGAGGGGGATCTCATGAGCACTCGAGTCTTTTATCCACTCATCATCAAGTTGGGCCATCCGGAAATATGGCTCCAAGCACGTCTGGAATAGTCCGGGCGCCCACAAAAGTGTCTTCTAGGTTCTTGCTCTCGGTCGAGACGGATGCTCCACCACCAATGACTAGAGATGACAGTCATCGTAGGTTACTTACAAAAATTTCTGATATTCGTGAAAACACAATTTATATTTCAAACTGACGAAAAACACAGACTCAATTTACCGTTAGCCCCAATTTTTCAATTTCAGGAGAGCTCTATGCTTGGGGATCCAACAAAGATGCCGGCGGTAACCACAACCTTGCTCTTTTTGAAGAGCCGTCAATGCCATTCTTTTCAAGTTATCTAAAAGCCCATATCACTCCCGGGCCGCTCGAACGAGCTCAAAGCTCATCTCACGGAGGTCATGGAGCTAAAGCTGATCTTGGAGTGCTACTTGGTGTCTATCTACCAACAATCCAGCATATTCTTGGAGTAACGATGTTCATTCGTTTATTCTGGCTTGTCGGTATCGCTGGTCTCGGACAAACATTTCTTCTGCTCTTCCTCTGCTGCTTCTGTGTAAGTTTCTTTTTGTGCAAAACAGTTGTTTTTTGAAAATAAATGTGTTTCAGACCTTCCTTACATGCATCTCGATATCTGCTGTCGCAACAAATGGAGTCGTTGAATCTGGTGGAGCCTACTTTATGATATCTCGAAACTTAGGCCCCGAGTTCGGATCTGCTGTGGGAATTCTTTTCTATCTCGCTAACACTGTTGCTACTTCTATGTACTTAGTCGGAGGAGTTGAAATACTGTTACTGTACATCTTCCCTTGGCTCACTTTTGGAGGACCTGAAGGGCAACATGATACTTGTGAGTGCCTGGGCTTTTAATTATGAAATACGCTTCCAATATTTCAGCTCTCTTCGGTACCATGACCAACTCACTGCGATTCTACTCCACAATTCTACTCCTAATCGAATTCGCTATTGTTGCCATGGGAGTCAAGTTTGTACAAATGCTTGCACCTGTTCGTTTTTCTGTCTTCATGTTTCCTCACTTCAATATATTTCATTCAAGGTTTCTCTCATCTGTGTGATCTTGTCGATTCTCGCTTGTTATGCCGGAGGAGTCACGAAAACAATCTCCCCTGAATCAGGACAATAGTAAGCATTCTTATGGGGGTATTCACAACCCGGATAAATATTGTTTTCCGAACGTGAATAGCCCCATTACACACTCCAGGTTCAAATTACCCTTTTTCAGTGTTTGCATGTTCAACAACCGTCTTCTTCAATCCAGTTCGTTGAGTAATGATTCATTCGACCTTGCAAGTATCTGCGATTATTGCGATAAAAAGTGGGTTTTTCAGTATATTCCGACATATCAGTTCACTTTTTTACAGCAACACCTACCTTTACGAGAAAGTATGCGGTCTTAAAGGATGCAATAATACAGAAACCGAGAAGGGTTTCCAGTGTATCAATGGCTTCCCTGGGTTCATGGGTGGACAAACGTTGCTTGCGAACCTTGGACCTAACTATCTTGATAAGGGAGAAGCTTACCCAGGTGCTCCAGCTGACATAAAAACTGATGTCTATCAAGACGTTCGAACCACCTTCTTCGTCCTCTTGGCTATTTATTTCCCTGCTGTGACTGGTATATTTACCGGTGCGAATATGAGCGGAGATTTGAAGAATCCACAAGCCTCGATTCCTGCTGGAACTATTGCTGCAAATCTGACAACCTCCTTCATCTATTTCTCGTTAGCATTCATTTTCGGAGGAGCTATTGACGGAGCAGTACTCAGAGACAAGTAAGATTTTTCGTATTTTACTAAAAGCATAAAATGTTTATTTAACTAGTCGAACTGCACAAAGTTACTTTCAGGAATGGGCAATCTGTCGGTGGGCAAATGGTTGTGGCCCTACTTTCTTGGCCTTCCCCCTGGGTTCTTCTCATCGGATCGTTCCTTTCTACATTCGGTGCCGCTCTTCAATGTCTCTGCTCTGCTCCACGTCTCCTTCAAGCTATTGCCAAAGACGAAGTCATTCCTCTGTTGTCTCCATTCAAAAAAGTTACTGCAAACAACGAACCATTCCTTGGATTGATATTGACCACTATTATTGCTGAAATTGCCATTCTCATGGGAAGTATGGACACAATTGCCGCAGTTGTCGATTTCTTCTTCCTGATGTGTTATGCCTTCGTAAATATCATCTGCACTCTCCACTCACTTCTTGGAGCACCAAACTGGAGACCAAGATTCAAGTACTACCATTGGTAAGTTGTGGTTTTTTATCAGATTAATTATTTAATTTTTAAAATTGATTTACAGGTTCTTATCACTTCTTGGTGCAGTACTATGTTTCTTCATCATGTTCTCCACCCATTGGGATTATGCCATAGTCGCTTGCCTTCTCTGTCTTGTCATTTACAAGTATGTCGAATGGAAAGGAGCCAAGAAAGAATGGGGAGATGGTATTCGTGGACTGGCTTTGACAACTGCGCAGTATTCATTGATGAAGATTGAAGACAAGGAACCACATCCAAAGAACTGGAGACCCCAACTTCTTCTCCTCCTCTCAATGCAATGGTCGAAAGAAATCATCGATGTTCGTTATCTGAATCTGCTCAATTTGGCTTCACAATTGAAGGCTGGAAAAGGTTTGACTGTCGTCACAGCATTCTTGAAGGTTAGTCTACTCACTCGACTTCACTTTTGGACTCATTATAATCATATCTTTAGGGAGATCCCACAAGTCCTGATGACAAGAAGAAAGGAGAACAAGTCAAAGCACGCATGGACTTCGATATGAACCAAGTTCGTCTTCGTGGGTTTGCAAAAACTCTTGTTCATTCGGAAGATCAAGTACGGGGATCTATGTCAACACTCGTTCAATCTGTCGGACTTGGAGGACTCAAACCAAACACAATGCTCATTTCCTGGCCAGTTCATGATCGAGAAGAAGACCTGACTGAATACAACACATTCATAGAGAAAGTTCATGCTGCTTCAATCAATGACATGGCTATTGTCGTCGCCAAAGGAATCATCGACTTTCCATCAGCCGTTTTCCGAATGAGTGGAATGATTGACGTTTACTGGATTGTTCACGACGGTGGTCTCTGCTTATTAATGGGGTACCTATTAAAGCAACACAAAGTATGGCGTGGATGTAAACTGCGAGTTATTGGTATTGCGCAAGAGTCGGATAACAACGTGAAAATGCAAGAAGATTTACAAAAATACGTCTATCAACTTCGTATCGACGCTAAGATAATGATTGTCGAGTTGGCTGATCCAGAAATTTCGAAGAACGCGTTCGAGCGAACTTTGTTGATGGAAGAGCGAACGATGATGATGAGAGATCTACAAAAAGTTTCTGGTGGAGGTAATTTAACTCTTGAATTCACTTTTTTTTAATCAATATACTTGTTTTTAGGAATGTCTTTATCGCTACCACCCTCAAATGCTTCACGGGCAGTATCTCCGCTTGTTACATCAGAAAAGAGAGAAAACTCGAAAGATTCAGATGATGGAACGACAGGAAGTGAAGAAACATCGGAGAAGAAGTCACCCACTGCTGATAATGAACAAGCAAACCAAGATACAAAGACCAAGAAAGAGAAGATGAAGGCTTTGGATAGGTCGAAAGTGTCGAAGATGCATACAGCAGTCCGACTAAACGAACTTCTGCTACAGCACTCCGCCAATTCTCAGTTGATTCTTCTCAACTTGCCCAAACCACCAGTGCACAAAGACGGTTAGTTTTTGTCACAACCCTTCCGTTAAAAGTTATAAGTTTTTTTAAACTTTCAGAACAAGCTCTGGATGATTATGTGCATTATTTGGAAGTCATGACTGATAAGTTGAATCGAGTAATTTTCGTGCGAGGAACAGGCAAAGAAGTTATTACTGAAAGCTCATAACAAACCTGATCCACTGGTACATTTTCTCGTGAAAGTGTACATATTTTTGTTTCCGTCATCTGTTATTTAGTAATCTGTGCTGAATGTCTTGCAATCTCTTGCCTCCCACCTAAATCACTCCCTTTTTCTCTCACATTCTCCTCTAAAACTGTAGAACACTTCATTATACTGTTTCCCTCAGAGACGTTGTTGTCAAGCTCTCATTCATGCTTGACCTCTTCTAGTCTTCTGAACCATCGCACCACTTATTCAAACATACAGCATAATCCACTTCATTCTCATCTAATCATTCTTGTTCTTCTATTTTCGGAATACACATCTTTTTCACTCCCTTCTCATGTAACATTGCTATTGCTCATATGGTTTTTTTGGTTACGTTTAGTCGCTGTGTAAATTTAGGCGTCTTCCGTACTTTCGTCGGAATATGAACGGCATTTTATATAAATATATATATATATACATATTTTTAGGACTTTTTTCTTTTGAATAATTGAGGTTTAACCCACTTTCCTTTTTTGTTTCTAAACTTTGTAGTTTCTTCCCCCACCTAAACATTGCCGATGTTAGTACCGTAACCTACCGTAAGCCTTGTTCCCCTCTCCTTCCCCGTTTCTTTGAATTTCTCTGGAAACTTTTTTGCCGATGGAGACTGACTGACTTTTTATCATCATCATTCACCCCCTCCCATTGCATATCAATATCGAGCTCTTCTTTTTTTTCGTTTTGTTTCCATTTATATATTTAGCATCCTATAAATGGTTAGATTTGTTTAAATATCGGACTTTTCATTCAAGTTTTCATTACAAAATTGAAATCACAAAACATCACAAATGGTCTTTAAGTTTCACAACATAAGAAAGAGATGATGATCATTTCGATTAATTGAGATTTTACGTTCTGCTGTTAGCTTTGCGAAGTCGAATCCATCAAGCAGTTTTTGGCCGAGATATCTGAAATCTCAATATTTTAATCTACCTATCTGATGAATATTTGTAATCACCTCATTAGCTCTATCCAAGATTCTGCACATTTCGGAGTTGCTTCTGTTTCACGGAGAAAATCGAAAACTGTACAGACGATTTGAGCACAAAATATGCGGACATTTTCTTCGGTCATGTGAGGAGTCTGGAAATGATGAATTGAAGAATGATATCTTCCAGTGGAAACTCACAATATCAGGTCGATAGTGTCGTTCACCATATTTGAATACAGTCGGCGCTACTTGAGCTTCCAATTCATCCACATTTTTCACAGAAATATGGAGAATATTAGTGAAGAGACGAGCATGACGGCGAACTGGGTGGCTTTCAGGAAGATTGAAAATATCATCAGATTCTGAGAGACTGAATAATGGACAGAGCATTGGGATCTTGGAGAGGACACGACGAAACACAAAGAGACCGAAACAGGCAGTTGGGATTGAAGAGGCGGAACGAGATTCGACGATTCTCCAGGATTCTGAGATGACTTCACAACTCTGAAAATACGTGAAATGCTTCACGGAATTCCCGATCATCCACTCACTTCTTTATCAATCAAATTCTCTTCACTCGGAATCGATCGAAACGAATAAGTCCTCATTTGTTTCAGTGGAGAATGAGACTTTGTTCGAATCATACAACTCATTTTAGCTGTCATCGAATCGTCGAGACTTCTTGCACTGAAATCCTGATTTGTGGACGAGGAGAGGAAGATTTTTCGACGTTCGGAAGCACTGTTCTTCTGGTTTTTCTGATACGGAGGAGATGTGGATCGAAGGGATGAAAAATCCTGAGAAGTAGACGATAAATTGAGAAGAAAGAAGGAAAAACTCACTGTACTCGCACTTTTAGCTCTCAATTGTCCATGTTCGTACTCATCGAAACTCTCTTTTCCATTAATTTGAATAGTCGGAGGAGTGGTACAAGAATGAGAATTTCCAGAAGAACCTGGTGCCAGATGGCAGTTCTTAAAGAGACGTTTTAGCATACTGACTCAAGAAAAAAGATTTTCTTCATACCTTGACGTTTTGATTTTGACTCGGATCCGACAATCTTCTTTGACGTCCCAGCTTTCCTTTGAACGATTTTGACGGTGTTGATGAGACACCCGGATGTGTATTTCCCATTTTAATCTGATGTTTTCTTCTTTCTTTTCTGAAAAATATGAACATTCGAAATGCATGAGTAAAAAATGAATCACAAGAAGGCATGAGTAATGACCAAGAGAGATTATGAAGAATGAAATTGAAAAAAGAGAACAAGTGGAGTCATGTTTATTCTCAGTTTCCAAGCAATTGAACATTAAAAAAAGGAGTCCATTATTATAAATGGAGCATCTATTCTCGTGTCATTGAGCTCAAAAACTCACAGAGTCTGAGCAGAAAAGAAGAAGCAGAGAGTGCCAATTAGTTTATGTTTTTCGTCCGTGCTATACGAATCAAAAGACACGAAATAGTTCCCTAAGGGATTCAACGTAATGACGTTAAAACATCAATGATGGTTAGGTATATAAATAAAAATATTCAAGTTTTGAGACTGAAAAAAAGGAAAGAAATGTATACGGGGGCGAGAATGAGAAAAAATAGAAAAATGGATGCAGAAATATGGAAATGATGGGAAAGAAACAGACGGAACGAATCATTCGATATCACTTTCATCACAATGATGGTTTCTATTTTTCTGCTTCTCTTCTTTTTGCTTCTTTTCATTATTTTGGTGGATTCTCTTCCTGCGTAAGTCTATAAATTTGAGAAAAAAGAGAGAAGGAACGTCTATTGTTTCTGAGAGTCGAATCAGTTCTCTGAACACTCTAAGGTTTCTTTTCCCAAATCTCGAAACAGCGTCTTCTATCCAGAATAACAATTCGAGATTTCCAGTTCTTCACATGGTTCCCGCATATCGAAACATAAAGGATTCATAATGGTAGAGTGAAAAACATTCATTTTCAGAAAAAACAATGAATCCTTCTTTCAGGGTCTTGGAATTTGCTTCATTTAACTCGGATTAATCGAACATTCATACTCTTCTATGAGTGATCAGTTTCTCTTTTCGAATATTGTTTTTTGAAAAATTTTATTTTTTATTTGGAAATAAAGTTTTGTTAAAACGAGATGAAAGGTGTGTATTTGAAAGTATAAAACATTCAAATCTGTTCAGCTGTTCTCTGGGTCACAAGATGATCTCTGAGTCAATGGATTTTAAATAAACACATTTTATTTTAATAATTTTGAATAATATGTTATTTACTGGATTTCAGGCAAAGTATTGAAGATCAAATGGTTTCAAAATCAATCAAAATAATAAGATTGTTCATCTTACAAATGACAGAAAGTGTAAGTCCAAGTACCTAATTCCAGACTTTGCACTTCGTAGTCTAGAATATTTTAGAGTTGATTCAATTCACTGAAATCTAATAAATTCGAAGGAACTACGTGCAAATGCACATAGATATTCTCTCCTTTAGATCATAGAAACACAATGAATAGAACTGAAATTGTCAACGAATAAAGCATCCTAAACAGAGCCCTTTTCTGAAAATTGAGAAAAAGAAAACCCCCCATTTGAAACCAAATATATATATATATATGCGGTATAGTATTGGAGCTGGCTCGTCGAGCAAAAACGAGACGAAGAAAAAGGAAAAACGAGGCGTCGAAAGAAAAGAAAAAACGGAAGCAAGAATTTGGTTTAATTAAGCAAATGGTAACATTTTACGAATTCTTTCATTCAATAGATTCTTTCTTGTGATCCATCTTTTCTGAACTTCTGACTGAAAGATGGATTTCCATTGTCTTAATTTTCACAATTCGGGTCATCGAAGATTACAAAAAGATAATCTTTTCAAGAGGAAAATAATCGAAAAACAAGACAAGTTAATGAAAATAAAGGATTACTGGTGGCTTCTTTCTTCGGTTTTTTTGTGAAAAACGGCGGAAGAAGCCAAAAAATGAGGAAGAAGAAATGAGATGAGATGGATAAGGAAAAGTAAAGTTTTTCTCTTTTTTCTCTTTCTTCTGTCGGTGAAGAGACCCCAGGGCTATATAAATTGGATTCAGAAGAGTATTGGAGGGGGCGGGACAAATAGAAAAAGACAATAAAATCTTGTTTTTGAGAGAAAAAGAGAGAAATGTAGTTTCAGATGAATTGGAGTTTTCAGACGATTCAGGTGAGTTTGTAGTTGTACTCGTGGAACGAATTGAATGGGACGAGATGATACAAACCAGCTCAGAAATCAGAAATATACGAATGAGATTTCTTGAATTTTGAGAATTGGAAAGTCAAAAGAAAGATTGGAAAAACGACGGGGAGAATGCTGAGAATGAGAAGGTTCTAAAATGTCTTCCCAATTCTATCCTATCTAAAACAAGTTTTGGTAATCAAGATTACAGTAGTCAGGCTTTGAGTGAGCAAATGTTTCATCTACGTTTAGAAGATTCTTCCGATGGAGCCACTATATTCTAATTGAGATTTCAATTCCTTTCTGAAATTAGTATAGTCTGCTTTAAAAAACTAAAAAACCTTCCTGTTTCCGGTCACATTTTCACCGAGCAACGGGGTTTCAAATTTCCAGGTCAAAAAGAGAGAGTAGAAACATACTTTCTGGTGTCTCGGAAGAAACGGAGATTTCGAAACCATTTCTGATCGTTGAATATCAAAAAGAAAAAAGAAAGCCATATTTCCACACACACACACACGTGTTTTTTGTGTTTCCAGAGATCAATTTCCAATGACTTTCGTCTTATCCTGATCCGGATATATACGTCGTCGAAAGGAAATGTCTATATTTCCTTTTTTCTTTGCAAAAAAAGAAACTGAGTGGGAAGAAGAGAATCTCGACGTCAACTATCTTCAACTTTTTTGAAGAACACTTGAAACAACTCTCCTAGTTATTTATTTTTGCAAAATAAGTAATGACGTGGAACTAATTCCAGAAGAGATCCAAAACCAATTGGGAAAAGAGGAAAGTTACTTTCCGAATTCATGAAGAAATTGGTCTTCTTTTTCTCGTTTTCTTTGTATGCCTGACTTCAGAATACTTGATTCAAAAGCTCATTGTTGAGAAAGTAATGTGATACTAGAAATAGAAAGAAGAATTCGTGAAGAAAAAGAAGAAACAGAAGACGTTTCAGAAGAAAGATACATTGGTAGAAGACGCAATTAGGGCACCTAGGATTATATGTATTCACAGTGATGATGATGAAAATGATGGAAACGTCACGAGTTTTTCTAATTTTTCCTTTTTGTTCGAGTATGAGAAATGAAGAAAAAAAGAATTGAATTCTGGAAGAAAACTGGTTTTTGGAGAGTTTTCGAAAAAAAAACGTTTTTAAGACGGATTTCGACATGATTTAGTGAAAGAACTATTAGGACAGAATTTTGAGATTTCAGATTTCGAAGAAAGAAATCCGAGCACTTTCAAAGATTGGAATTATTTTTATTCGAAAAAAAATAGTTCTTTCTGAAAAATCTTAGCATGAAATTTCTAGGAAATTGTTAGCAGGACAGAGAGGAAATTTCAAGCTTTGTGATTATGCTGATCTTCTTTTCTGAAAAAAAACTATAACTTTTTCACACGTAACACTTGAGAACCTTCTTAGAAGAGTTGTGCTCATTGAGGTGTGACGTAAAACTGGAATTGGTTGAGTGAAGATTAAAACAAGAGGAAAAAGGAAACAAATGATTGTGAGAAGTGGTCTGGGAACTCTTCCAATGGTTCCAGACGACATATGTTTTTGGTTTTTTGGAAGGATTACTCATACGAATATGAGAGATTAATCGTTTTTCCGAGGACATCGGACATTTAAAAATTGGCATTTGATTTGAAAATGTTCAGAGATTATCTTCAACTAGAGAAGATTCTGAATTTGAGAACTCGAAAGAATATTCTAGAAAGTGTTATTTTTAAAAAGTGTAAAAAAGTTGGTTACCTAAATACATTTCATTTATTTATTCAAAAAGCTCAGAGTGCTTTGAACCACGAAAATTCAAAACACATAATTTGAGACTTTTCATGTTTACCTACGCTCCGTTTTCTGCTAAACATAAATTCAGAATCTCTCTGTTTCTTCTCGTAACATCATCATCCGGAAGTGTCTTACTTGAGTTCACAAGAAGAAGAAGAAGAAGATAAATGCGACGTACTTTACTATTCAAATGAGACACGGAAATAGTGGGGGAATCCACCTTTTCCAGAAGACACGGGCGGTCTCGTCGTGAGTTTTTGATGTGAAATTGTATTTTGTTCTTTTTTCATGGAAAAAGGAAAAAAGAAGAAAAGAGGCATGTCTTGTGGTGATTCGATTAGTCACGAATCATCATGAAAGTCAACGGAAAAATAGGAAACGGAGCAGTTTTGTTTTTGAGCTGCAATAGAATAAGGTGACTAACGGATTCAGTGGATGGTGTGGGTGGATAATTAAATTTAGATTAGATTCTGTTTTATATCGACTCCGAAACACGATCTGAAATTCAAGTCACGTTGCGACATCATACAAGACAAAGTGATTTTATATTTATTAATTCTTCGATAAAATACACAACTTCTTTTTGAAGCATTCAATATTCACGCTGGAATCATCTACCCAAACTTTTAAAAATCTATCCGGCAGAATTTGAATTATCACTTTATTCTGTCCGTCACTTGTCACTCCACTGACATTTTTGACAATATCTGTTATTTCATAACCAGGTTCATCGACATAATAAACGAATCGAGATCCAATTGGTACTCCTTCAAATACCCATTTCTGAAATTATATTGAATTGGAAAGTTTACAGTAGTCGTTACCTGAACAATATGATTAATTCCATTGACTGTGATATTTGCTGGTTCTAATTCTATATCCAAAGCTTTCAAATTCATCAAAATATTATCATCTAAGTCACTTCGGCGAAGTACATGAAGTGTGTCTAGACATTTGAGCTGGAATAAATAACAATTTATAACTTCAAAATTTTCGAAATTATTCAATTCGGACCTCATTTTCAGTGCCAGCTAATGTGATATTCTTGTCGTCCATGTAAACAGTCACCGATCGGATAAAACGTGGATTCATGTGCTTCAGCCACATGGCAACTGTCTTCGAAGGCTCAGAAGGTTCGATATTTTCAGGTCGAAATGGCTTATAAACATAAAGATTTCTTGCATTGATTTTCTCCGACTCTTCCAAAAAGTTGTCATTGTACCGATAGTTTGTCTCGAAACGATCACATATCACGTTTTTTCTGAAGACGATGTTTCGAAGATACTGTTTTTCGATGCTTCGAGAGTCTGAGTTTTCTGTTATAAACCTTGGCTCACTTCTGCCAAAGTCTCTTTCAGAGCAACAACGAATGAGTGTGACGTTCTCCTGAACCCTCGATCCCATAAAACTGATTTCGGATTCATCCAGATGAAGTTGCATCACGTCCATTTCAAGATCATCTGATTCAAGAAGATTAGTTGATTCGTCGAATTTGACTACTGCAAAATCGACGGGAGCTTCTGTAGATAACGTGAACAACTTCTTTGAGCAAAGTTTCAAACTTCGTCTGAAAACTGATGACAAATGAAATAAATCGAGAAGAATGCTGACCTTTCTCGATATGACAACAGCTTGATGATTTCAAACATGATTTCTGTTGAGAAATCTTCCAGAATCATAGTTTACCTTGAAACTGTACATCTACTTTTTTTTTGGTTTTTCTGGCCATTACTTCATGCTTGAGTAGCTGGTGACAAACCGTTGAAAATTTCAAAGAGGAACAACACAGTAAAAATACATTTCATTTGACCCATTCTGGGAGATAAAACTGAAAACTACACGATGGAAACGGGAAGAAGAGTGAGAAAGCGGGGGAACAAAATAAAGCAAAAGGATAGTATTATGACAACGAGAAATTGCGCTTTAGTATTGAACAGAAGTGAATAATCAGAATTATGAAATTATTATGAATTTTATGGCGTTGAAAAATTGATGAACTTGATACTCAAATATTTAACGGAAGACAAGTCGTGACGGGGTCTGGAAATTACGAACTTTAGATTAATGATACAAAAAATTAAGGAAACAATTTTACGATATTTTCTAATACAACACAACATCTCGCAACTTACACTTCAGTTCTCAAATTTCGACGTTTATCTAAATTAATTAACATAATTTCTGTTCAGAACCCTCTGAAAGCGCTATTTTTTTCTTACCGTGGCTTCAGAATCATCAAAGAACTGGCGCTCCCAATCGAGACGATCGGCAGTTGGGTGATCCAATGAGTTGAGTGGTTGACGTTGATTGTTCAGTGAGCGATTGTTTCTACAAAAATGTTGAATTGATTTCTATAATAAAGAAGTTTTCTCTCACCCTCCACGTCCCATTGGAAGATAAGTTGCAGATGAATTTCCACCATTTCCGCCGCTCGAAGCAGACGATGCGCTTTGTCGTGACGCGGAAATTCTCCATCTGGCCGATCCAATCAATTCGGCTCTCCTGTGAAGAGGAACAATTTTTATATTAATAATTATTTTCCACCTACTTTTTCTTGTGGCTAATCACGATTTTTGCAATGAGAGCACACGCAACTCCAAACACAACGAGCGAAATGAAAGCGATCGATGTGGCTGTTGTGTGGTCGGATGGTGGTGATACCGCTAAAATGAAATTTTAATCGTTACTTCTTTTACTTTTTTGAAGAAGCATTGCTTACTCGTAATTGGATCTTCTTCGGTCTTGACCAGGAATGTAGTAGTCGTACTGATTGATACAGTACTCGTCGATGAAGCATCATCGGATAAGTTGCCCAACAGTGTTGTGTTGAGGATTTCAGTGAGATTTTGCATCTGACCGCACAATACATGTTTACATTAATGAAAGCTTTGAGAGATGTCAAATATATAATAGAGGTAATGAACCTCTTTCTATGATAACAAATTCGTTTTGAATAATATAACACACAAACAATTTCATCGAATATCAAAACATGTAAAATAAAATAAGATAAAATAGATACATACATGGTACAGATTATCGACGAAAAAGAAAAAAAGCAGCGGAGCACGAGAATAGTATTATGTTGTAAAGCACGTCTAAAGTCCGGCCGAAAATTGGTGGGGAATTCGAAAAAACAATGTAATGGGATTTTTGGTTTTTTGAAGAAATCAGGTGAAGATAATGATGACCAGCAGACGAAAGAAGCAAAGGAATTGAATTATAATTATCATCTATTTACTTCATTTCTTGTCCAATTCGATAAGTTTGTGCCTGAAAATTGTTTGATTTCAGGATAACTCTTAAAGAACACTATTACCTTATTCCAGTCCATTTTAGCGCGAGTGACTGGCAATTGACGGCGAAGCGCTTTGAATGTAGTGTCGGACATGTTGGCATAGTTCTCTTGAACAGCATTCTGATACTTCGTCTCCTCTTCAGTAATAGCGTGGATAATGTCTTTGGCGGTTTTGTCGAAATCAGCCTGGAATTATTTTTATTTTGAAAAAGCATTCGTGTCATAAAACCGCGCACAAAATATGTCAATTATCAAACTAACCGAGACGTTAACTTTGAGAACTGGCTCTTTTTCCGAGAACAACTGTACATTCCCATCTTCATAATAGTGAACTTGGGACAACACCTTTCCCTTCATCTCTTGCGAACCCGATTTTCCATCACCAACTGGTACATTCCACTCCGAACGCCATCTTCCATTGCAGAAGTTTTTCGGTTGGAATTGATGTGACTCGATGCAAATCGTGAATGCGCCATTGCGAGCGAAGACAACTCCGGTGCCGCTCTTAGCGTAATGCTCATCGATATATGTGTCAAGTTGAGTTTGAAGAGCCTGACGCCATTGCTCAGTGATTCCAGATTCAGCTGGATGCGGTTGAAGATCACTAGCCTCTTTGCGAACGTGGTCATACTTGAAGCTTTTCTTCGAGACTTCGTCGTAAAAACGTCCGTTGCCCAAATCATTGTATGGTGTGATGAGAGTCTGAAATTTAAAATGTTTGAATGAATCATAAGTTATGGTTCATTTACTTATTTAAACTTTCCTAAAAATATTTATGTATTCAAAGATATTATTATTTTCAAAAAAACTGAAATTTCTTTCCTAACCTTAATAAAAATAACTCTCACCTGTCTGGCGACTCCGTCCAACTTCACTGGCACAAACTGCCCGACATTGTACTGTGCAATGGCTGGAACACATTTGTCTTTCAGGAGATCATCGTTTTTTAGAAGCATTCGAACCGAGTTGAATACCTGCAATAGTTTGATATTAATATTTTAATATTGCGAAATAGGCACTTTAAATAGATAATTTGTATAATTGACTGATCATAAAACTTATGAATCAGATTTATTAATTACCTCATTGAATTCTCCGGGTGGTGCATGCTTGATGAAATCCGAGGCAATGCGGACCTTTTCGGCATCAGTGATCTCCGACATCCTGAGAAAGAAAACAATTATATTGATTGTTGAATATTTCAAATGAAACGACACGTCCGAATCTAAGTTTGAAAACTAATAAGTATAAAAGGCAACAAGAAACGTGGTGATTCACTTGGATGGAAAATGTAAGAGAGAGTCAGGCACAAACAACACAGCGAGCGCATCGATTTGACCATGGGGCGCGCTTTCGTCTTTCAAGCCGTCAGCCGGAAAAATTCGAGAGAATTTTCCGTGAAATTTGAGATACGCTTTTAAGTATGTTGAGTGGGAAGCTTTAAAATGTTGATATTATTGAAAAATAATACAAAATCAATTGATTAATGATCAGTATAAATAGTGTAGAATGAACATAAACAAACTTCGCAAAACTAAACAACTGGCAGCTAAAAAATATTTAGAGAAATTTCTTTATTGCAAAGAGAAGCTGCACTGGGAGAGTGTTGGAAAAATTGATTTCAAATGAAGATTTTAAAGGCGCATCCGGTTTTATTGTTCTAGGTCTCGCCACGATACAGTACTTTGATTGTAACAGTGAACAAAAATACGCAAAAACTTTTGGTTGACTACTAGAAATTAACCCAAACTTGGAGCTAAATTTTCAGACTTGTCAAAAATCGGGCCGGCCCGGGCCGGGCCTCGGGCCGGGCCGAGATTTTTCTTGACCGGGCCGGGCCGGGCCGAAATTTCTCTTGGCCCGGCCCGGCCCGGTCGGCCCGGATTCAAAAATGGGTACCCATTTTTACCAATTTTTTTTTGAAATTTTTCGAAAAAAAAGAGTAAAAATGCTTTAATTATCATACATATTCACATTTTGATTCAATTTTAAATGTTTATTCAAAAACTATACTTTTTTCAAAAAAGTTCAAAAAATTTCAAAAAATTTCCAAAAAAAAGTTGAAAAACAAGAAATTTTTTGAAAAAATGTTTCAAAACGGGCCGAGCGGGCCGGGCCGAGATTTTTCCTGATTTTGGCCCGGCCCGGCCCGGCCCGTGACAAGTCGGTAAATTTTTCAAAACTGGGTGGAGGCTCTGCAAAAACTGAATAAAGACTCAGAATCGGGAAAACTTCAG
The DNA here is from genome assembly GCF_010183535.1 of Caenorhabditis remanei. NCBI lineage: Eukaryota > Metazoa > Nematoda > Chromadorea > Rhabditida > Rhabditidae > Caenorhabditis > Caenorhabditis remanei. Next base: position 13,856,435 of record NC_071331.1, read on the forward strand.
CTTCCCGCCGATATACATGGTGATATGGTTCTTTTGTGTGACTTCTAGTGAGAGCAGCAACAAAACGGAAAGCATGATTTATTTGACGACTTCTGGATTTTTTACAACAAAAATGAATGTATAAAACATAATTTTTAACAATGACAAAATGTAAAAAAATATCCGAAAAAAATAATTGCAGGACCCTTCGCCTGAATTGAATTTTCTTCCGACTAAGCTCTATTCAATGACTCAGACGATTAAAAAAAAAGTCATTTTATGATGTTTGAATTACTATCCGTATTCCATAGAAACGTTTTTATAAAAGCAAACAATTCCACTCTTTTTTCGGAAAGTGTTCGTTTCCTCTTCGCTAAGAATAGCCTAACGGATTCGATACATTCTAGTTGTTCTCATCTAAAATAACTGGGTCAAGATGATCACGATCAACTGAAAATACTATAAAAGGATTATGGAAGATGAATCACAATATTCAAGCAAACATGTTTCTCAAATTTCTTATTCTTTTAACAATTCCAAGTCTGGCATTTTCCCGTAAAATACATATTCAAGTTAGGGAAAATGTGACCCAAAGTTGTCCAAATGGTTGGTTTTTCAAAACACAATTCTGGGATTAATTCAATTTAAATTTTAGTTGATTCTGATGTAATTGATGAGAGTTCCCTGAAAATCACGATGAAAATGCTGAAAAACGAGAATCCAGAAGAAGAAGACGATGAGAAAGATGAGGTTACGATAACTGATATCAATGGAGAAACTCGTCAAATCGATTTCCCAGGATGCTATCGAGTCAAAGTCAGCTTCAAAATGCTCAGACCAATAGAGAATCCGTAAGATTTTGTTTCTAGGTTTTCATACTTCAGAAGTAATTATTCAGATACATTGAAGCATTCATGCAACTTGGTCAAAATGTCCCATGTAAATCCGAAGATACCATCCAAAATCTTCGAGGAGTGGACAGCATCTGTGCGAATGTAACGAGACCAACTCAATGGTGTCCAGAGAGTTACAACTCTCAATTGAGAGAAATGCTTGGAGGAAAGACAACTTGGTTAGATAGATTCTAATTCTATTATACTAAATAATATGAAAAATTCCAGCAAATTCTGTTCTCTCTGTGAGAATGTGAAGGAGAATGTGAAGGATAACGAAAGCAAGTTGAGTAAATTGAAGAAGTTTTTGAGTAACGAAGGAAAAGAAGAATGCTCAACTACTGATAATATTCATAGATATACTTTCAAAGTGAGATAATTTCAACATTTTTCATCAAGTGCAAATATATTTATTTCAGATGTGCACCCCAACTCAAGATGATTTGAATAAAGAAGGAACCGATACGAAGGACAAAGTAGAGGAATATTGGCAATACCTCAAACAGGTTAAAATGGATGTTCGTCCCGTGGCGTGACATTTTCCCTTATCTCGTCTTTCTGAATAATCCAGCCCTCATGTTACTGATTTACTTCTCATTCATTTCAAAGCCAAAATAGTTTGTTTCCAGGGAATCATGACTACAGTAATCCACGTGATGGACCGTAATCCAATGAAATCTGGCCGTGCAGAACAATGTCAGAAGATGTGTGAAGTTTACGGTGATTCGAGCAAGATGTCGAATTCGAATTACAAACAAACCCTGACGAAATCAATTGAGAAGCTGTGTGCCCCTGTAGACACTTATGCAGCCTGTTTGTATCATACTGTCAAGTTCGATGTGAATTCTGATTTATAATTGAATTATTGAGTGATACTTATAGTTGTAATTGAGAATTGGAGGATTGTACATACGCAAAACAATGCTAATAAAAAGATTTTATTTGTTGAAAAATTAGAAGTTTGAGGAAGTGAAAATCACAAAACAAAACACTACAATGAAAAGAGGAAGTGAGAAGTTCGGAATAATGAAAACAAGGATACGGTAGCCTTACGAACATCTTTGTTTTCGAGTTATCTGCCGAACTAGAGTTGTGTCTCAAGTTTTATTTCCAGTTTCAGTTGTCTCTGGTTACTTCTTTAACTCATAGGATTTTTAGTGTTCCTGCTCTAAAAATTTGAACAAGATTCCTCAATTTTATTGTTTTTGATGGATATTTCGGAATTCCTTGAGGAACTATTAGTCACGTTGACGTCCTCATATTCGTCGATGAATTTCAAATGTTTAATTAATCAAATATGGTCATCCTCTTCGATCCACATGTCATTTCGTCTATTGTCTGTTGTCTTTTACCAAATAATTTGTGGACATTAAGCACTCTCTCTCTCTCTCTCTCTTCGTTCGCTACGTAATCGTATCTTTCTTGTACAATATCACCCCATTTTCTATCCACCGATCAAACCACATGGACTATGAAAACGAGAGAAAAAGATCCGGCTTTTTCTTCTCTCCGCAATAACCTGTTGCCCTTTCTGCCCACCTTTTCTCTCTTCTGATCCTTTCCACGCCCCATCAAGAATTGCCATCACCATCATCATCATCATTGCAAAAAGATTCGAAAACATATTGGCGGGCATCGAATCCATACGAAACGCACACTCTCTTTTTTTCATTCGGTTTCTCTTTTCGTTTCGTTCGTCGGGAGAGAAAAAGAGAGAGATGAAAGGATGAAAAATACACGGAGAGAACTATAAATCATTCTGTTTCCAGGACGAGTGTCGGCTACTTTTATTTGCAAGAGTCTGTTCTGAGTGTTTGATTATCAGATCCAATCGTGAATTCAATCCAACATTAATTGAAAAGATAATTTTAGTATTCCATGAAATTACTCAGTTTCTGACAACCTAAATTCGAAATAAATCTCTTCTTCTCAGATGAATACAGTTCTATCTTTACTTGTACCTAAGTTCGCAACAACATTTTGCATCTCAAGTCGTCCTTCCATCTTGATACGTATTCCAAACATCTCATCTATCTTTGAATGCATCTTCAATAGATTTCTTATCTTCAACGAACTTCAACATCATCCCACGGGAATCGAATCAATTTGAAAGTCTAGATCTAGAACTACTAGTTCGGACAACTGACTCATTAAACTTCTTCTTCTTCGTCTCAGTCGAGACAAATTGGAGAGTCATAAAAACGACCAAAGAGTCTATTTGACTGTATTTAAACCAATCAAGTTTACCAAAAGTGTCAAAAGTCGAAAGATCAAAATTCCATTTGATTGTTCAGAGAGTTACAGCTGGTTGCTGAACTCTCTAGTCTCCTTATAGCTATCTTCTTTATAGAACCCATTATATCTTCATTCGTTATATCCATCTGTTGCCGCCGTCTCCCGGGGGGATCAGGCCATTTTCTATTTGCAAGTAGTTGGGTTCAAAAGCTGGAGCTGATGTCTGCCTCAAAATACGCGTAAATCTTGCCGCCTCTTCCATCTTTCTCTCTCTCTCTCTCTCTCGTTTCCCATTCCCAGTTTCTCTGTGTTCTCTGTATCTGTTTCTGCTCGCTACTGGCTGGCGGCTGCCCCTTTTTTTCCACCAAACATACGGACTTTGCCCTTTTCTCTCAATTCTCTTATTTCTCAGTTCACTCTCTCTCATACTTTCTCGTTCGGTTAGCCGCAGACCCAAGAGAAGACGGCTGCTGCTGTCGCGCAACGTCCATTGCGCAGTCCGCAACTCGATACCCTCCCACCATTTGATACAAAAAATATGAATTAAGTTGTGTTGGTCCACGTCTTTTTATCACTTATATCAATAAGCAGAAAGCAGACACACACCTAGAGAACATGATTTGATAACGATTCGTTTGCTGCCCTTCTCTGACTCACTCCAATTCTGACTCGGTGTGCACAATCTCTGTTTGATTTAATGGTCAAATATGTATGGTTTGCACTCTTTCTGTGTCATATTTACCTTTTTGAATCTTTTTTGGGCCAAATGTTTCATCTTCTTCAGCTTAGTGGCGAAAAGTGTGCATTATCCCGTGTTGCTGTTTGCACATTCTACCGTAGTCATTCTGCCTTTTCACTGAAATGGCAAGACTGTCACCCGACTGGCTGGGAAATTTTATTTAGGCCAGATGCCAAACAATTTTGGTGTCGAATATTCCTTACCACACTTCCATGATTTGTGCCCAAACTTCTCAAAAATTTAGGCCAATCTTTTGAATGCACTTTTCGTCTGCTGTCTAGCGTACACGTATTATAATTAAATACCTATGTTTTCAACTAGATTCGCATTTTGAATCAACTCTCTCGAATTTCAACTGGATAGATGTCTATTGGAAACCTGTTAAACTTTCTGGATCATAAGTCTGTGTTTCGACGTGACGGTGTGTGCACAACGCCTACCGTAAGCCTAAAAGTTTGACCGCGAACCTACATTTTTCAATTTTGAACAGAATTTTATATAGTTTTTCTGATTATCCCTCCGAATGAATATTGCATAACCGCAATCAGCGATTATTCAACGTTATCTTCCAAAAAATGATTTTCGGATTTTTTTCTCTTTTCCTTGACTAGCGTAATAGCAAAAAGTCGCCGAATGGCGGCGGACGCGCACGCAATCCTCGGCACAAACGTGATCTTGCGCAAAAATCTGGTTATATAACACACCGTGTTTCATTTTTATCAATTGCCGGGAAGAGAATAAGGAGGAGGAGACGCTAAAAACCCCGTAATACATGAACGAGATCTTCCCCACTTCGTTTTGTGACGCTTGCTTGTTTCGGGCTATTCTCACTTATTTTCGCTCCATTTTTCTAGTCTCCAGGTTTTTGCATCAAGTTTTGTGGTTTACGGTTTTTACGGTTTTGTGGTTTTCAAAATATTTTGAGGAAAATATGAGTTTTAAGAAAAACTTCAAAATTGTTCGAGCTCCAATTTACGCCACACTCGTTCCTAAATACTTCAGCAAGTTTCTTATATTGTGTCTATTGTCCACACCTATACACCGTCACACCATCAACAAATCGTTTCGTTTTTTGTATTGTTTAGTCTCCTTCCTCTCTTCTTCCTCTTGTCCTGACATAAATGTGAATTCTTGTTCGCATACATATTCTCTTGTCTTTTCTTTCTAAAAAGAAGATGCAAAATATAAAGAACATACAGCAATTACAAAGAACAACAGCAGAGGTTTCTCCCCATCAAATAACGCCCATTTTTAGTTTCTTCGATCTTTTAAAGGCCTTTTATGTTCTCCCTCTTTTCAAAACTTCTATCAAACCTTCTAGTTCGCACGTCCCCGATTCATGAAGTTCAACTCAATTACGTTTCCGACCTTCTCGTTGTCATGGAAATTTCCAGGAAATTCCACCTGTCCTTTCTCGATTTCTCTCATTCTCTTGCTCCTCCCCTTTCTTCTTCCCTTATCGCCAGTTTCCCAACTTTATATCATATAATTTTTGGCGCAATGTGTTGCCGTCATCGTCATTGTTGAGCCTTATGCGTCATCGTTTTATTATTAGAAATTTTTTCTAAAAGTTATTATTCCAGAAATATGGCTAAATACGACTACAATCCAAAGTATGGGTTAGAAAATTACAGCCTCGTAAGTTAAAATCTTCCAGATTTTCTGTGAAAAAATAAACAATTTTCAGTTCTTGCCGTTTGAAACATCATTCGATGCATACCGGTCAACGTCATGGATGCAGAATCACTGGTATCAATCGATCACTGCTTCTGCTGTTTATGTAGCGGTCATTTTCACTGGAAAGAAGGTTTGTGTACACCTGTAATCAAAATTTTCGCAACAATTTTGTTATAGTTAAACTGATAAAACTGGGAGAGACGCTGGAAAAATGACATGATAATGACGGGTATTAGTTATCAAAGAAAATAGGAAATAAAAATCGCACCATCTCTTTGAAAAGAAAAATGCACTTCGTATCCCTGAAAACATTTATTCTAAGTAATAGAATTAGTTGATAAAAGTTCAGCAAAAGGGGTAGACTCTCAATCAAAAACGATATCTGGGAATGTTCGCTAGAGGAAAAGGTTCTCTCTCAAAATAATTTCCTCTCAAAATAACTTTAAAAATCAATCCGCCGACGGCTGACAGGTGGTAATTAAACTTGATTTCAAGGTGTTTTAGCTTGATGAATGTCATGTAATAATCAAGATCCGCACCTGAAAACCCAATAATATTTTTCTGATTTACACATTCTTCTCAAATGTCACACTGAAAAATAATTAGTTTTTGAAAAAAATATATCAAGAAGTTTGAAAATGCTGGATGATCAATCAAAAATCCTCGACATTTTTTCAGATCATGGAAAAGTACAAGCCATTCCAACTGGACACACCACTTTTCGTCTGGAACTCATTTTTAGCCATTTTCTCAATACTCGGGTTCCTCCGAATGACACCTGAATTCATTTGGAGTTGGTCAGCCGAAGGCAATTCCTTCAAATACTCCATTTGTCATTCTTCATATGCTCAAGGAGTTACTGGTTTCTGGACTGAACAATTTGCCATAAGCAAGCTTTTTGAACTCATTGACACCGTTTTCATTGTTCTTCGTAAACGACCACTCATCTTCCTTCACTGGTATCATCATGTTACTGTTATGATTTACACGTGGCACGCATACAAGGATCACACCGCATCGGGACGTTGGTTCATCTGGATGAATTACGGAGTTCACGCACTCATGTACTCATACTACGCTCTCCGCTCTCTGAAATTCCGTCTTCCAAAGCAAATGGCAATGATTGTTACCACTCTTCAACTCGCTCAAATGGTCATGGGAGTTATCATCGGAGTCACTGTGTACCGAATTAAATCGTCAGGAGAATATTGCCAACAAACATGGGATAACTTGGGACTTTGTTTCGGAGTTTACTTCACTTATTTCCTTCTTTTCGCAAACTTCTTCTATCACGCTTACGTCAAGAAAAATAACAGATACACCGAAGTCAAGAAAGACAAGAAGAAACAGGAGGTGAGTACATATATAATCCTGCATTAATTTCCCTTAACGACAGGCGTTGCTCATATTTTCAGAACTTTTAATTTCAGGAAGCCCCAATCGAAATTCTGGAGCCAAAAGAAGATATCAACGCAAACATCGCAGAGCCAATCACAACGAGGTCTGTTGCTGCTCGAAGAAAAGTTCAAAAAGCTGATTAGACAAACTCAAATTGTTATTTTTATTACATCATAATTTTCTGGGAGTTTCTCATATTTTTCCCTTTTTTCCATTACCTTATTTATATCCGCGTAGACAAAACAGGCCACGCAAGACTAACATATATATTCAGATCTCTCGTTTCATCCCCCAATCGTTTTCTTATTAGCTTAAAACACCTTCATTCTACTCGTCTTTTTCTGTATTTGCCGCAACACTTTGAAACTCGTGTGACACAGTTTAGTAGTCGTTTTTTCCCATTTCCCGCTTATTCCCCTTCGTTAACTCTATTTCTCTTGCCGAAACAAAAGAAATAATTTATATACTTTACACAGATTTTTCGATAAATTTCTAGCAAACGTTAAAACTAATTAATATATTTATGCATTTTGCTTCTTCTCTCTCATTGGACCTTTGAATGGCTCGGCAAGGAAATCGGCGACTTGTGGAAGACGATCGGATCCGAAAACAGTTTGAAGCACTTTTCCATGTCCATCGGTGATGTGCATCCATGGAGCACCAAAACACTGAAAAGATAAAAGAAGTTAGAAACAGTTCTGGTGATCAGAGGAAACTCACTCCATTTCCGATTGCTTCATCTGTATTCTCTCTTAAAATATTCTTGACTTCAGCTGAATCACTCATCATCACCAACTCTTCTGAATTCTTCACATGCAAGTCTCTCAACACTTCTGCCACTTGACTTTTTGTGAAAATCGGTTTTCCGTAGGCATAAAAACGATGCCAGAGAGCACGAGCGACGTCTTCCATCAGAGCATTATCACGAAGTTGAGCAGCGACAAGAATACGTTGTGGAATAATTGAACTTGTGGTCAACATCATATTCGTATAATCTTTTGGCAGACGGAATGGAATTCCCCAGTATTGTGCACTGAATAGAAGATCTTTGTGCATGTATTTCTCCTTGACTGGAACACGAAGTGGGAGTCCCGGGTTTTCTGAAAAATCGGATACAGTTTTTAGGAAGATTTCAGCCAAAGCTGCCTGATAAGTTTCTTCTCACTAACCAGAATGTCTAACGACTGCCGGGAAGAAGAACGGCTTCATGTGAATCGGAGTCTTCCAAACGGAACGATGACGAGTGATTCCTTCAAATCCAAAGTAACTGTACGGAGAGATGACATCGAAGAAGAATTTCAATTGTTTTCGGTGCGGCATTTTGAGAAACGAAGTCTGGAAATAAAAAACTAGAAGAAGAAAAATAGGTTGAACGAGAAAGTTTAGGAACTGCTCAATGCAAAATAAGAACAAAACAGAAAATAGGTTGAAAACCGCGAGTCACAATGATGGTCAGCTAATAATGATAGTGAAGAAGACGAAGAAAAAGAAAAGATATTTGTGTAAACACCAGGGGAGGTACCCCGAGAGTAGAGATAGCAGCACGTGGTATTAGAGCAATTGGAGCATCATTGGCAGCAACTGGGGACAAAAGACAAAAAAACAGTTGGCCTGCACGGCTGCCTGGAGGAAAATAACTTTTTTCGTTTCTCAGATAGCTCCGACCCTGCTAAAAATAAAAATAAGTTTCAGAGATTTGAGTTCTTTTTCGTTTAGCCACATGTGATTGACCAGATGTGCGGTTTTTGAGCAGTTATTTAGAGTTCGTAGGTAGAAAATGAGTGTTTTTGGATTCAAAATTATATAGGAAGTTGTTATGGTGATTGATGAAAATATAAATAATTGGCGTTTTGGTGATCATTCACTGATCAACTATTAAAGGATCAACAGTTCTGAGGTCTTGACAGAAATTGAAGTTAGTGGTGATCAGATTTATCGAAGGCAAGTCTAAAAACACTACAAAAGAGTAACAAAACGTGAGTTTTCGAACCGATTCTCCGGCGCTCATTGAAAACAAAACGGCAAAAAAAGATCAAAATGAAAGTTTTGTGTTTTTGAAAAAAAGTTCGTGGAGGTGAATGACATGAGGTAGTGAAAGGAAGTGCAAATGTACGCTAACGGGTTGGAGGACACAGAAAAATATGGGAAGAGAGTGAAGATGACAGAAAGTTATTTACATGAATTCAATGGCATGTGGAAACTAATAAAATTGTGGAAAAATAATTTAAGACACGTGAAAGTTCACGTATTTGAATATTCTATCGAGGAAATTGTCGATTAGGAAGAACACATAATTGCTGAAAAAAGAAAGAAGAGGTATTATCGTAGAGTTCACAGACCAAAGTTGATGACAAACAGAACTGTGATTTGAGTAGAAAATACATTTTGGATAAGAACTCGTGCCACTTTCAAACAATGAACAAATATTTGCATCTAAATGAAACTTCGATTAGAGTGCAAATTGTTTCTTTTGACTGACTGAAATCAACTCCTCGCCTTTTTAACTTCGAGAAGAATGTCAACGAAATCATAAGAAAAAAAAACAATAAAGGACAACAGTATCATTTTGCGAAAGGTGTCTTATCAAAATCAACAATCAGAAAGAAAGATATCGAGACGAAAAAGAAGAAGAAAAAGTGATATTGATCTAGAAAATAGCTGAAGAAAGGTCGATGTTTCCTTTTTCGGTCTTATTACTTCTTTCTCTTTTTTCACTTATTTTTCAGAAAATGGACGAAATGACACGTTTGTTTTCTCCTTCTTGTTGGGTTCCTGGCAAGACTCGAGATGAAGTAATGAGCGACTTCTTCGCCGGAATACAACAAGCATATTATTCATTGGAGAAGGATCAAACGATTCCCAGACAAGTTGAAGTGGTTTATGGTGAAGGTATAATAATATAGATAGGGCATTTTCAGAACAAAAATACGTTTTATTCAGAAGAGAACCAAAAAGTTGATATCTGGGGAGAGCCTGATGAAAAACTATTGATTTTCATTCACGGTGGATATTGGGCGGTACGAATCCAGTCAACTTGAGTTAATAATCCAAAAGAAACATTCAGGCTGGAACTAGAAAAGATTGTCTCACTCCAGCGAGGTGTTCTCTGAATTCTGGATTCGCGTTTGCATCTGTTGGTTATGGTCTCGCCACGAATGGTAGATCATTGACAGAATCTGTTGAAGATGTTATTAAAGGAGTTGATTTCATACTGTCAAAGTATCCGAATGTATCCAAAGTGATCATTGGTGGGCACTCAGCTGGAGCTCATTTAGCTGTGAAGGGTATGATGTTTTGAGTTTTTGGCCGCTGTTTTTAAGCTTTGCGAATTGAATTTCCAGCAGTTATCCGCCTTAGAAATCCAAGAATTCAAGGAATGCTCCTGTTTTCTGGATGTTACTTTCTGGAAGAACTTGTCGGAACTGATATTGGAAATGATATAAAGTAAGCGAAAAGAGCTGCACAATTTTCTCAAACATATATTTCTTCAGTTTAACATCTGCCCAAGCGCAACATAATAGTTGTGATCTATCATTGTTAGATGGGCTTCAATTGAAGAGTCTCGTAATTCTCGGTCTCCAAGAGGCACCAAAACTTGTTCAACAGAACCGAGATTTTGTGGAAAAACGAAAGGAATCATCAATTGCTGTAAGATTTTCCATAGGAATTGAAGTAATCGAAGTTTTTTTTCAGGAATTTCCATCTAGTGGTCACTACACAATCATGACAAACTTATTGAACGAGCAATCTGATGAATACTCTGCCGTAATGTCATTTTTGGAGAAAATCTGAATTCCTCTAATCTCTGATTAGTAAAAAAATGTTGATGAAAAATATGTTTATTATTAACAAAAAGTTCAATTGTAAAATCATCGTCTTGTTCCATCTTCAAAGAAAACTCCTCCATCGATAGCACAATATTTTGGACAGATTCCCTTCTCTCCAGCTCCTCCAGCAGATCCAGGTGGTCCCTTTGGTCCTGGTTCTCCATCGGCTCCTGGTGGTCCATCTGGCCCATTGGATCCCTTGGCTCCTCCCATTCCTGGTAAACCATCTGGTCCAGCCAATCCTGGTGGCCCAGGTGGTCCAGGAATTCCAGAATCTCCCGGTGGTCCTGGATCTCCTGGAACTGGTGATCCCTCTTGTGGAGCTGGTTTTCCTGGTTCTCCTGGCATTCCTGGTTGTCCTTCGGCTCCTGGTGATCCTGGGGGTCCCTTTGGTCCTGGTTCTCCATTTGGTCCGTCAGGCCCATTACGTCCTGGTTGTCCAGCTGGTCCCTTGTCTCCTGATGGTCCAGGACTTCCTTGTTCTCCTGGTGGTCCAACTGGACAAACTCTGCATGGTGGTGGAGATGCAGCCTCGCATGGAGCTTGAATTGTACTTTTTCCTGGAACTCCTGGCAATCCTGGTGCTCCTGGCTTTCCAGGTCGACCCGGCTTTCCTGGTTTTCCGTTTGGTCCTGGACCTCCTGGACAACAACCCTGAATAATTCTAGGTTCAGAAGAAGGTGACAGTTAGATAAACTCACTCCACAAGATCCTCCACCAGCAGCTTCTGCAACTGGAGGTGCCTCATTGTACTTTTCTCCTCCTCCACCGCCTGGAGCAACTTCTGGAGCTTTATCCTTGTATGCTTGTCTTGGGAATCGAGAAGTTCTATTAGTGAATGGAAGGTTCTTCATGATTTCAACCTCCTTCCAGATTTCTCTGGCGTGTTCCTGAAAAAATCATAATTTCTTTATAATTTCCAGAACTCCAAAGAAAAACGTTACCTCACAAGTGATAACTTCTGTATTGATGAGTTGCTTAACATGGAACATATACATGTAAATCGCGGGCATCGACACACAAACAGTGAGAACCGATACTATGGCAAAGCACATTGCAATGTTTGCAACCCATTGATAGGCTCGAACACGATGACACGAATCGTCTTCCATCCCGAAAGAATAAACGAATGGAATGTGGATTCGGAGATTTGCAAAACTGTTTTATACTTGTGAATTTCACTATTTAGATTTTTATCTATAACACGATTCTTTCCGGGAAACCAGTGTTGAAAGTAAAAACTTATCAAGATCGGAATTCAGATATGTGATCTTGTATCGAGTGTTCGAAGCTTCTTTGGGGACAAATAAATAGATTTATTCAGAATAAATATGTGACGCGAATACAAAGAAAGAAATCAAAGAAAGAAATTACTTTTTCGGATGACTGATTTGACTGTGAATTCCAAGAACGAGACTGGTGCCTCCATCAGCAATGATGTTCTGACCGATAATGTATTCAGAGGAATCTCGATCAGCCAAGAAAGCAATCGCCTTTGCAATGTGCTCTGGGCGACCAGAGAAACCAATAGGAATGGCTGATGGGTTATTACCCATGTCGTCGTAGAACTGAAAGCACAATATATAAATAACGACGTGAAAATCACGATAATTATCTTCATACCTTTTGAGATGCATCAGCCGACAATCCCGTTGCACTTTCATGGAATCCAGTTTGAACTACTCTCGGATTGACAGTATTCACTCGAATTCCTTCTGAAATCAGATCGATTGCAGCACTTCTTGTATACTGATCGAGTGCCGCTTTAGCCAGTGGATAGTATGGAGTACGAGCCCACTGTAAAATTAAAATTATGCAAATAACCACTGGATAACAAAATTAAACTTACTCCAAAGCTCAAAGCAACAATACTGGAAACATTGACAATATCTCCTTTACTTTTAGCCAAATGAGGTCGAATCTTTTGTGTCATTTCGATAACACTTTGAACATTCAACTTCATAACTTGTTCATATGTTTCAATTCCCTGATTCACTCCAGTTTTTTTTTTAGAATCTGGAATTGAAGCTCCTGCATTATTCACCAGAATATCAATCTTTCCAAATCGTTTCAATGTTTCAGCAATCAGAGAATCTTGTCCAGAGGAAGTTGTAATATCAGCAGCAACAATCAGAAATTTACTCTCTGGAATTCCAGCATCAATCAAAACTTTTCTTGTTCCTTCGAGTCGTTCTTCACTTCTTCCAGTTACTGTCACTTTGGCACCTTCTTTAGCAAATAAAAGAGCAGTTTCTCTTCCAATTCCAAATGAAGATCCAGTGATTATTGCCACCTTTCCAGAGAAACGTCCAGGCATTTTCATAGGATAAAGAAAGATAATAAGAGAAGAGGATAAAAATGCACATTTGTCTGCATTCTTAAATACGACGAGAATGATGACAATTCTGTTATTCTCTTCTAGTCACAAAAACTTGTGTTCTCTAATTGGAACTCGAAGCAAAGGGCAACTTAGATTTAGGGAAACACAAGGAACAAGAGCTCATATTCGAAGAATTCTGATTACAAGCACATAAATTCATTCTAACCAGATATGGAACTCGAGAATCATTCTGAGTATAGAGTAAGTTTCACAGAAAAGAAAATGATCACCAGTGAACAATTGCTTACTACACACTACAATGAATCCAATCATCTTAATATTTGAAGTGTTTTCTTATAGAAATCGCAAAAATAATGACCTCTTTCTGTCTATTTCTCTTCTATCTTTCCTTCTACCTTCAAGTCACAAAAAGTTGTGTCTTCGTCTCTTATTTTCTGACGGCTGTCCGTTTATAAAAGAGCGGTTGTTTGTTAACAACCTTCACTTTGAGGTCATTCGAATCAAAGAATACCTCCTTGAAAATGTCTCGTTTCGTTGGAAAAGTTGCGATTATTACTGGTAGGTGAGCGTCCAGTTTTAAACTTCCTTCAAACTTTCAGGGTCCTCCAACGGAATCGGACGTGCAACTGCAGTTCTTTTGGCTTCAGAAGGAGCAAAAGTGACGATTACTGGGAGAGATTCTGCGAGATTACAAGAATCAAAAGATGCCATTCTGAAGGCAGGTGTGTCTGAATATGACATCAATTCTGTAACTGCCGATATCACTTCCTCCGAAGGACAAGATAATTTAATTTCGTCGACACTTCAGAAGTTCGGTAAAATTGATATTTTGGTGAGTTTTTCATTGAATTAGACCATGAATTAATAATATTTCAGATCAACAATGCTGGTGCCAACATTCCAGATGCAAATGGAAAAACAAGAACTGAGGGAGGAATCGACACATTTCTGAAGATGTTTCAATTAAACCTTCAAAGTGTTGTCGAAATGACTCAAAAAATTAGACCACATTTGGCAAAAACCCGTGGAGAAATTGTGAATGTTTCGAGTATTGCAGCAGGACCAGCAGCTGTAAGTTTGAGGAAAAAAAACACAAAGAAACTCTCAAAAATTGATTATTTATTTCAGCAACCGCAAGGTCCATACTACTCCAGTGCAAAGGCTGCCCTTGATCAATATTCAAGAAGTGCTGCAATCGATTTGATCTCCGAGGGAATTCGTATCAATGTTGTTCAACCTGGATTTGTTGAAACTGGATTCTCCACAGTTGCACGTGGATTGAATGCTGAAGAATCATCTAAATTCTATAACACAATGGGAAGTCTACCTCATTGCATTCCAGTTGGATTCTGTGCTCAACCAGAACACATTGCATCTGTTATTGCTTTTTTGGCTGACCGAAAAGCATCTGAATACATTGTCGGACAAACAATTACAGCTGATGGAGGATCGACTCTTGTTCTTGGATTCCACGCAAATTTCGGACAGAAAAAGTAGATTGTGATTTTTTTTATTCTGACGTTGTATGTTTTCAAAGAGAATAAATAAAATTTTTTACAAGATCTTTAGAAATTTCTCTCTGAAAGGAATACCCACGCAATCCAGTAACTGAAGTTACAGTCCTCTTGCTAAACAACTTTCATAAATTTAGGACGGAAAAAAACTTGCGAACAAACATTTCAGAAACTCAACAGTTACGGTGCCAATTAAAAACATGAACTGCTGGTTTAGACTATTTTATACAATTAGTTCACAAAATATATGAGTTTTATTGCCACAAATAAGAGAAAATAAAATATGGATGACTCAAAAAGAGATCAGTATAAAATTCACAATGTGGTGATTTATTTCTTCTGTCCGAAGTTGGCGTGCATTCCGAGAACCAATGAAGTACCTCCATCGGCGATGATTGTTTGTCCAACAATGTATTCAGATGCCTTGCGATCAGCGAGGAATGCGATGACAGAGGCAAGATGATCTGGTTGTCCGCAGTATCCAGCTGGAATACAATGTGGAAGTTCTCCCATTCCGTTGTAGAACTTCAAGGATTCATCCGAACTGAGTCCACGAGCAGCAGTCGAGAACCCGGTGGATACGAAACCAGGTTGCACGACGTTGATACGAATTCCCTCGGAGATCAAATCGATTGCAGCGCATCGAGAATACTGATCCAATGCCGCCTTTGCACTGGAGTAGTAAACACTTTGGGGTTGCTGAAAAACATAACGATATCTATATTATATCATCCATTCGAAACTTACAGCAGATGGCCCCGCTCCAATACTCGAAATGTTCACAATCTCTCCACGAGATTTAGCAAGATGTGGACGGGCTTTTTGAGTGATTTCGACGACACTTTGAAGGTTCAACTTAAACATTTCTTGAAGATTGTCAATGGTACAGTCGACTCGGGTCTTTCCAGAGGGATCTGGAATGTTGGCTCCGGCGTTGTTGATCTGAAGTATAAACTATTACATATTGTTATTGTCCTAATTCCCCAGAACCAACCAAAATGTCAATTCTACCGAACTTCTTCAAAGTCGATGAGATCAAAAGATCTTGTCCTTGAGCAGAAGTGACATCAGCAACAATTGCATTTACGTTCTCCTTGGCAACTCCTGCTTGTAAAATCGCCTTTCTTGATTCGTCGAGTCTTCTTTCATCTCTTCCGGTGATTGTAACTTTGGCACCTTCTGAAGCCAAAAGGAGAGCAGTAGCTCGTCCGATTCCGCTGGAAGATCCTGTAATGACTCCAATAGAATCAATAGTTTTTTGGGTGAAAACTAACCAGTGATAATAGCAACTTTTCCAGTGAAACGAACCATTTTCAGTAAAAGAGAACCAGCTAAGCTTGAAGAATATAAGCCTGTTGATATATTTATCCTGCTGAGATATTTTCTCTTTTATATATTTTCAGAAGCACGAGAGAAAGAGACGAAGACATTGAAGTCACAACTTATTTTGTGACTACCTAGACGATGGAAGAGATGTCTAGTCAAGAACAAAGAAGAAATAGACAGAAAAGGTGTGAGAAAAACATAGAGACAGCGGAGAAGAAATGATCAGAAAATATTCTGTCTTGAAATCATCATGATATTGAATTAGAAAAATAGAAAATATAAAAAAGTCCACTCGGCACATGGAAGAGATGTTTTTCTCTAACCGTCTATTTCTCCACTTCTCCTGTCAAGTGTACACACAAAATTTTATGACTAGATCAAAGAATAAATTGTCATCGTCCCACTAGTGTACATAAGAAGGGACTCTGTTTCAAGGCACACCATTTTCTAAAACTCGTTCCTTCATTCAAAATGCCTGGACGTTTCTCTGGAAAGGTGGCAATAATCACTGGATCTTCATTTGGAATTGGAAGAGAAACTGCTCTTTTATTTGCTAAAGAAGGTGCCAAAGTGACAGTAACTGGAAGAAGTGAAGAACGACTCGAAGGAACAAGAAAAGTTTTGATTGATGCTGGAATTCCAGAGAGTAAATTTCTGATTGTTGCTGCTGATATTACAACTTCCTCTGGACAAGATTCTCTGATTGCTGAAACATTGAAACAATTTGGAAAGATTGATATTCTGGTGAATAATGCAGGAGCTTCAATTCCAGATTCGAAGAAGAGAACTGGAGTGAATCAAGGAATTGAAACATATGAACAAGTTATGAAGTTGAATGTTCAAAGTGTTATCGAAATGACACAAAAGATTCGACCTCATTTGGCTAAAAGTAAAGGAGATATTGTCAATGTTTCCAGTATTGTTGCTTTGAGCTTTGGAGTAAGTTTAATTTTGTTATCCAGTGGTTATTTGCATAATTTTAATTTTTCAGTGGGCTCGTACTCCATACTATCCACTGGCTAAAGCGGCACTCGACCAGTATACAAGAAGTGCTGCAATCGATCTGATTTCAGAAGGAATTCGAGTGAATACTGTCAATCCGGGAGTTGTTCAAACTGGGTTCCATTAAAGTGCAACTGGATTGTCGGCTGATGCATCTCAGAAAGTAATTAATTTTCTTCTGTACGGATGAAGACAATTTTTTTTCAGTTCTACGACGACATGGGTGCTAACCCATCAGCCATTCCAGTTGGTTTTTCTGGTCGCCCAGAGCACATTGCAAAGGCGATTGCTTTCTTGGCTGATCGAGATTCTTCTGAATACATTATCGGTCAGAACATCATTGCTGATGGAGGCACCAGTCTGGTTCTTGGTTTTCACGCACAGTTTCCGCGACCAACAGAAAATAAATGAGCTAAATTGATTCATATTTCCTAAAATTCCGAATAAATATAGTCTATTAGTCTATATTTTTGTTGTAATCTTCATCATTGATGCATTCGAATTTGTACAGAGAAAAAAAATTAGAAAATGCAATGCTATAAAAGAAGAAAAAGGAGAAAAAGATGAATATGAGATCAATAAATGTATGATTTGGGAGATGAAAAACCCGCTATATCTGATATTTCAGATGCTATGGTTACTGGCTGATGAACACGGAGAAGCACATTCAGTTTTTGGTGGCTGATGAGAGTCAGAATTGAGGGCTTCCTGAAAATGAAACTATCAAAGAACTTCGAATTGAATTCTCTAAACTGACAGCCAGAAATCCCTTTTTCATGTTCTGAATGATAAACTGAACAAACTTGAACCAAGCGTGAGTTGTGTGCTTCTCTACGGTCTGAACCTTCTTGAGACCTCCACAGATGACGTAGGTTCCTGTAGATCATTCTAGTTGATATAATCAAAAATCATACTGTGACTCACCTTTCACGTCTTTCAGAAGAGCCGACACAACTGAATCAAGAAGACAATTCTTGACGCAGAGCCAGTTCTCCGCCTGAAACCAAACTTTCATTCTGAAATGCATTGCACCGAGTTGAAGTGAGAGATCCTGAATCTCTTCGACATAGTTTGTGTCCATCAGTTTTGAGATAACCTGAATATTAAATTTACTTTTTAATTCAGATTTCCCATTTTAAGAGCGATTACCTTATTGAAGAAACAATTAACTCCATCGGCAACTGATCTTGCTCTTTTCATTCCGTTGACATCTTCTGTTGTGTAGTTTCCACTTCCCAAGAAGCTTCCTGATTTGCACTCTGAAAGTGTGAAAAATTAAAATGGAAGCAAAAGGGGATAATCTGTACCTAAAAGTGCACGGAAGCGAGTTCTGTTATCATTGAGAAGTCGGGCAACAAGTTCGCATCCGATATCAGACTGAGTTGATGCTCTTAAAACAATCATCATAATAAATACCTCTGAGAAATCATGACTCACTTCTCCCAGCTGGCACAAATGCATTGTCTCTCCGCTATACTCAAATTGATAGTTTTTGGCCCAACTGAAGGTGAATCTGGAGCTGGAGACGTCCGTCTGTGACTGAATGGATGATCCATTCTGAAAAAGGAAACGGAATGAATGTGGTACTGGAACTGAATTTCAGGTACAAAAGAGGAAGTAGGACGAGGGAGAACCTAATTAAATTAGGGAGGAAAGGCGACCAGTCAAAACAACGAAAAAGCGACTAAAATTAAGAATGAGAACAACATTAGAATACATGGAATTGTGTGGTTCAAAAATTGACAGGTTTCTCCGAACGAATAATATAAAAAGGTAATCTGGATACGAATAGAAGCACAAAAAAAGGAATTTCAGTAAAATTTTGAACGATCAAAGATGATGTTTTGGGTAGTCGTGGACTCTGCAAAACATATAAAGAGACCAGCTGAAAATGAAAACAAATCTACGGGTCTGAATAAGAGGAATCTAAAATTAGATCCATAAACCTATGACAAAAAGAAAAAAAAGAACACTGAATGAGAAAAAAGAAGAGATCTCCGGATATCTGTCTACCAATTCTCTATTCTTCACGCTTCAAGAACACACCGATTGTGTCTAAAACCGAATAAAGGATTCAGAATTTCCCACGTCACATACACGTTTTGATGGCAAATGCAGCAGAAGAAAAACTAGCAAAACATGAGAAAATAGAAGAGAACATTGAGTAATTAACACAAGTTGGAGGAGTCTTATTTCCAAATCTCACCAGAGAGATTCTTAGAATTTCGGGTGGGAGTTAGGAAGTTGATAACAGTCTGATTGTTTTGTTGTTTCTTCGAAGTACCTGATATCTAGAGAGTCTGTTGTGCCACTTAAGGGACTGTCTACACGGATACGACATAGATGAATTCGTTGTTAGTGTGGGAGGTTTGGAACAGAGATCCCATTTACGAAATGTGTTTTTTTAAATAAATGACCGTCAGGGCCTAAGGAAACGGGAATAAGATTAGATTTGAAGAGAAAATAGCAGAACGTGTGGGCGACACGGTTCTGAAAATCAAGAGGGGAGAATGGTTGGTTCAGATAGAAAACAAGATAAGTCAGTTGTATCTAGACAGTGGACTAAAAGATTACTGTAGTCTTTGCAGTAATCAGAAAACATTTTTTTCTTTATCAGATAGTTTCAAGAAGACGTTTTCAGATAAAACTACATTACATAGAAACTGCAATGACCTCACAAAAAAAGGAAAAAGGAGATCTTAGTTTCAAGATGTCTGGTATAGAAACGTGTCTGACCAAAAAGTGTTTCCTAATTAACATCCGAGAATTATACGGATTTAATCAACTTTTTCTCTATTTCCGGTAGGACGGGAAATCCCGATTTCTCACAGAATCTGGAAAAACATTTAGAAAACTTCTTTTGTTTTTTTTTCTTTTTTGCTCAATTATGTCAAAAGCAGGCTAGACGAATATGTGGAGAAGAATGCCAATTTATGATTAGTTTATGACAAAGAAAATTCGAAGACTGAGGTAGACTAGAAGACAGAAATTAGAGAAGGAAATGAGTGGTTGATGACTCAAAAAATGGAAAAAAGAAGGAAACTGAAATTTAGAAGACGTATCTCTGAGAACCTCCTGGATATTCGAAGAGCACAGGAAATGAACATTTAGTGAGAAGTTCTCGGAAGTCAAATGGGCCAAAAAAGAGAGAGGAAATGTGGAAAAGGATTGCAGACAGGTGGGTAGGGAACTGGTTGAAAATATTGAAAAATAAGGAATACGGATTTGAAAAGTCAACAAGGACTTTTGAGAAGCATATTATGAACTCCTTGTTGCTCAGGATACAGAAAGTCTAGACTTGGAGAACTCATGAATACGGGTGAAATCACACGGGAATTAATGGAAAATATGTACTGTCAAGGGAAGCGATGACGTCTGGTGTACCGCCTGTTTTCTAATGAAATACCGTAGACTTTTTAGTTTTTCAATTCATTTCAAGAGTCATATCAAAATAACTGACTCGGTTTTGTTTTTCAAGGAGTCGGATTCTCCATACATATTAATTCATTTTTCATCGTGTTAATTTGCTCCGACCGAACTTTTGATATTTTGGAATTTTGACGCAAACCGAACTAAAATGCCGCTCTTCTCGATCTCTGAATAATTTTTCTCTATTCAGAAATCAGAAACTTCAATCTGCCCACCAGAATACCCTATAAAATTCGACCACTTAATATTTACACTTCAAAATGAGATCTCCAGAATTCCTGTGCTCACCGGAAAAAAAGAAAAAAGATGCTAACAAAAGTTCAGTGAACATTCATTGTGGGTCAGTGAGCAACTAAAAACAAAACGGGAAAGAATAGAGATTTTTGAAAGAAAAGAATGTGAACTGGTCCACTGCCAGAATTTTTAAAGATTGGGTTCTTATTCTGCGGCATTAAAAATATTCTTATCTTCTATTCTTTTTCACAAAGTACACCTTATAGTCCATTAATTGTTCTTTAATTTTCTCTCACTTTTTACACAAAATATAATAAAAACAAAAGAAATTGGGATCCATTTGGAATATGGAATGACTAACGTCTTGTCCCTAAAATTCGTTTCTTTTGTTATTCTATCTCTCTGTTTTCAAAAAAGGGAACCCCGGAAGAAATTTGAATTTTAAATGACAGTTGGTGCCTAGGTGGTTCAAATGAAACCTCTCACTTTATAGGTTTGAATTTTGAACGTTATGCAAATGTGCTCCGTTGGGACAGGAATTGTGAAACGCCCCCGGAGAACAAAAACACTTTTATGACGGAGAAGTATTTCGAAAGTACTTATGAAACTTCTTGACTTCCGTGTAACAAACAATACGAGTTCATTCTGAGATCAGCACGAAGTCTGGAATCACTAAACAAGGAAATTCTAGACTGGATATGAGTGAAAGAGAACTCAAAATAGTCTAAATGAGAATTGGAGAAGCGTTTAGTCAAATTGAGACAAACAGAGAAAAGAGCGAAGGGGATCCGGATCTTTGTCATTCGAGAACTATTCATTGTTTCCTATTTTGGAAGTAGAAAAGAGGGAGGAAGGGATGAAGAAAAGAGGAGAAACATCAAGAAACTTAAAATTGTGAAATTTAGATTCTTGTATGATGAAGGTGAAACAGAGGGGATCTCATATCCAGTCTAGAACAGTTCCGATATTGTATTTTGAATCAAAACAAATCATCTTGATTCCAGACTGAAAAGACAAGGACTTTTCAGACTGGCTTTATATGAATCTGGTGTTGTGTAGACTAGACATCAGTTCTTTATAGCTGTCTAACACAGAAACAGGCTAAGTGATTCTCACAGTTTTTTTCTCATAGTTAGTCTTATATCGTTTTTCTAAAATCCTTTTCCCATCGTTGAAACACAAAAAAGCGAACTTGAAAACTGATTTTCGAGACAAAAGTAGTTTAGAAAAGGAAGAAAGTTGTCGTTTAATTGCCCGAGTGATTCAGACAAAGACCTGCGGGGGCCTCCGGAAGAATCAGAACGAATTGAAAAGTAGTCACTCTTTTCCTCTCTTCATCCTACAAAATGACCGAGACAAAAGTTCTTGGAATGGAAAAAATACAAAAAACAAGGATTTCTATTCAAACTACACATAGCTATTACTACAAACATGCGTTGATCTACATTTTCTCATAAAAACATGCAAAAAAGCAGGCGATTTCCGATCAGTTGATCTCTCAATAACAAACAATAAATCAAATGAAAAAAAGAAAAATGAAAAATGGAAGTGATATTGAGTCAACTGGGTTATAACTAATCTTGTCATAATCTACTCTGTCACTTATCACAATGATGAATTGTCTCAATGGGGAGGAGTTTTATTCATCTGAATTCTTTAGAAATAAGAAATTAATTCTGATTTGTTTCTTTAGAATTAGTCAGAAAGAAATTTGGAAAGAATAGGGATTCAAGAAAGAATGTTTTGAACTTTAGACCAAAAACTGAAGAAGAGAATTGTGACGTGTTAGGTGCAAAAGCCTGATATTTCCAGTAGAAGGATTTTTAACTTACTAATGAGAAGGTCCTTCGAAAACTACGTAATTGAATTTCAATCAGACTTCTTGATGACTCAAACGAGCATAAGGATACGGGAATATTTGATGAAGGAGAAATAAACTCGAACATTTGTTCAAATTTCAAGCAAGGAGTTCTATATAAACTTCTTTTTGAACTAGTCAAATGGAGTTCCCGCTGTTAAGCCCACACAAGATACACATTTTAATTCCATTTTTACATTTTAAAAATTCGAAAATTATGTCTTATCAAGTCGTCTCAACGAAAAAGGAAACAAAAAAAATTCAGTGAGTCTCCTTTATTTAGACCCGTAATATTTACTTACCAAGTTCTTAATATTAATATTTTCCTAAAACCGAAAATTTGCTAGTGTCTGGAGATGTTTGCAGTAAACTGAAAATGAGAAAAAGGAAGAATTATCAAATAGGCTCCACCCCTCGTTCAAACCGAAACTCCCTGGAGTCGGAGTTCCAGTTTCGAGTTTAAGACTCAATCTTTGTAATTATGAAATGAGTTTGCAGAACGAGAGTCCACAGGGAGAGTGTGTGGGTTGATTTGAGTGATGAGGCAGAAATATTGAGTGATGAGAAGAAGGAAGTGATTCATGAATTGGAAGACAAAAAATTAGAGCAGAAAAACAACAAAACGTTAGACAAAAGAGAAGCCACAAAACGGGTAATTTGGAAATTTGAGTAAGAGAAGTGACATGATACAAATTTGAATAAGACAGACACTCGAGAAGATTGTTTATGAAAAAGGGCGGCCTCGTCGAAAATAAAAAAAGGAGATGTAGGATCAGTTTCAGAAAAAACAGAAAGGTTATGGACTCTTATATGAAGAGGAATACAGCTCATTGGCACTACGACAGATTAAGAGAAAACTTTAAAACTAAAAATTTACAAAACTAGAGCAACTAGTTCCTGAAATTTCTAGACAAATGAGATTATCTCCTGCTTGAATTTATATGAACAACTACGTGCCTTCTCCTCGAATTTTGCCGGTTGAATCGTTACATCAATGAGTGATGAAAGTTTCACAAAATTTCGAAACTGAGTCATGCACCCAGACATTCGGGATTAAGTTTTCACTCGTAATCTTAAAACTATACAACTTCCATAAAGATAATAACATTCTCCAATGCCAACCTCCGCGCTTTCGGTCTCTGATCGGATATAAAGCAACTTAAATAAGTTATATCAAGACGTTTGATCCTTTGCGAATTTCGAAATGTTTATATTTCTCGACGAATGAATTATGATGTACGTCACAACAAGTTTCGATCCTATTTTTGAACTTTCCAAAAAGAAAATGAGTGGGTGGGGATATCAAGAAGTACATGTAGTATTTCGACTTAGTACGTAATTTTTCGTTTGTGTGGTACAAATTGAAAAACAGAAACAGAAACTGGATATAGGGATATATGGGGATATGAAGTTTTAATTCACGTCCAAAACAAAAAGTTTCCGCTAGCACTGAGGCCGAGATGCACCCAGAAGAAGAAGTAGAAGGGACACGGAATTAGATTTTTAGAATTTTCGAATTGTATTTCAAGTTCTCACTAATTCAGAAAGTACTTAAATTTGCAACATTCAGAGAAGAACGAACTGAAAACATAAATTACTAGTTAATGAATATTGGAATACGCGGAAACGACGAATACGTGTAATTTTCTAGAGCAACACATAGAGGTCATTCATCTTCTATGTGCAAACATGCAAAATGGATTCTGAATCCTTGGAACGATCAAGTCAGATGAGGTTTATGAGACCTTCTGGTTGCAAAAGACACAGAGAATCCATCTTTTCCAGATTTCACAGAATTCAGATGACGCGTCCTTTCGGTTTTCTTACCCCACTCAATGTGCAAAGAAATGAATGTTTATTTACTGGAATATGGAAAAAAAATAAGAAAAAATAAGAGCTTTTTCTTCTTATTTTACTCAAATTTTTATCTAGTCTGGTCTTGTTTCCTAGTCTCTTCCCGAAGCACTTTCTGATCAAATTTTAGATGATAGACACTATTTGATTGAATATTCAGTTCTTTGGGTTAAGGGGGACTTCCGAAGATTCAGAAAGAGAATTTGAGAAGAAGAAGAGATGAAAATGAGTCAAAAAAGTACATGTATGTAGAGAAAAAAACAAGCAATTACATGATGAGAGCATAGAGAGAAAATAGCAATTAGATTTGATGTGGGTGGCCTCATTTCAAGTTGAAATGTTTCCTTCTTCCATTTATTTGGAAAGAGATGCATTTTGGATGAATATGCTACAAATAATGAACCGAATAAAATGGAAATTGGATCATTAGAATACTAATGAAATTGCACTTGAGAGAAGAGAAGTGAGGTGTTCAATATATTCGAATATAAGCTCTCTCAATTCTTTGAAGAGGTGAATAAGGTTGTTCCAAGGCATCAGAAACCCACAAATTAGGTTATAAGGAAAGGTTTACGAAGGTGATGTGATGAATCGAGAGAGAGAGAGGAGAAAAGATCGGAGAATTTGTAAATTACTAGGTTCATCTTAGACAGACATACGGAAGTTTTCCATGAGAAAAGGTTCTGAATTCGGAATATCAGAGATCTCTAGGCTAATTGAGCATTTAAGAACGGGGTATTCCGAACTCAATGTTGTTCTGTCCGATGTTCGAATATTGTTTTTCAAGTGATCCAATTCAGGTTCAAGTCAAAATATTTTAATCCTGTTATTTCACTATCTATTCTTTTTTGATCTTGATCTCTAGCATTCAAATAATTATAACTTACAAATAACGGGAAGGAAATTGAACTTTATAAAGTGATGTGATACGTTGAAGGTATTTCTAAATCATAAACGAACCGATGAAACGACATTTCAGTCTGTAATCGTGATCAACTTTTTCGTGTTTTGTGTATTCCGAAATAAAAGATTATTTTCAAGTTTTTCCTGTAAGTTTCTCCTACCGAAACTGTGAATATTCAATGGGTTTCGGATCAAAAACAGAACAATAAATCAAGGAAAAAACGTGAGCACGACGAAAACACTATTTAGATCAATGATTGGTTCTGGAAAAAGCAACAACACAGTATCTAAACTGGAAATTAATGATTGCAGCGCCTGAGCCGCCTAAAATCTGAAAATACTCGAAAGAGAAATCAAAGTACCAACTCTAGACAATGAGGTCAACTTTGATTAAAACAGAAAATGAAGTGTACTTTCAATTTTGGTCTAATGAAGAATAGAAGACGTGACGCCTTCTGAATCGTTGTACTCTCGGTTTCTCATCTCCGGTTCGTCATTCTTCTCCCCCCAAATTTCGTCATTTTTGGTCACCCCCGTCCCGTTAAATGAATTTTCGGAACCGCCTGTGCTCAAAGCTCGGACTCCATATCTATCCTCTTTTTTCAATTCGAGATGGAAAGTCCCTTTCGATGGGAAATTACACTAATGCACGCAATGGAACACTCGTTAAATCGAACAGAAAACAAAAGAGTTGTGAAAAGAAAAATGACAAAAATAGAAGAAAATATTTGTGGAAAACGAGAAACTTTTTTTCGTGTGTTCCAGGTCGAATATCAAATTCCCTTGAGATGAAGAAGGAAGAAGAATGAGAAGACACGCCGATTTGTCAGATGAGATTATATACAAAAAGTGAGAAAAAACACTTCTTTTGTTTCCAGTGAGAATTGATGACGTGGCTGCAGTCAGATGCTATTTTTCTTGTTTTGAATAAGATGAGTAAGGATTCAGAGAGATACATTTTACCTGGATTAGGTTGGTTTTGTAGTAGCACATGATCAAAGATTCCAGACGAAATAAAAATAATGAGATTAATTTGAATGACAAATTTAGCGGGGGTGTTGCTGAGTTACATGTTTTTCTCCGGACAAAAAAAACAGTCTTCTCGGAAAACCATGTGTCGATGAATTGCACCTAATTTCCAGTTTTAAAATAGTTTTTCAGACCGGAAAACCCGAAAACCAAAAACATTCGTATGGCTGTATTCTACAAAGTAGTATCCACCAAACTCTATACAAAAAAAACACAAAAGTTACTAAAAATAAAATGTGGAAAGGTGCGAACGTCCAATCTCAAGTGTCTGATCCATCTCTTCGCCGTTCTTTGAAAATACCGTTTTGATTTGTTGACAAAAGGATTTTGTTTCGTTTCTTGATTGCAACCGATACAATTTGGCAGAAGGAAGTAGAAAAATAGATGATGTGCTCGTTGTAGTGGAATCCTATTGATGACATCTGAATCTATTAGTTCGTTCGAGTAGCAACAAAAAATGATTCTTCCGTTGCGGGGAATCGAACCCCGGCCTTATGGGTGAGAGCCATAAATCCTAACCACTAGACCACAACGGAGATGATTTCTTCTCTCAAACAAATTGATCGAATAAAAGATAGATGCTTCAGCTGATAAGTCAATCAGAACAAATATCAAATAGACACAGAAAATGATTGACATCTCTCTCGAGGATTGTACACTGAAAACAGTGGAAATCGAGAGACAACATGTTGGGATGCAGCATGATTCAGTAAAGGGATTACGGTACTCATTTCCTGCTGCAACTGGTCCGCAATACCTCGTAGGTAAAAAAATGTTTAAAAACTGTTTATTTCTCGTTTTCTCGTACGAACCTTATAAAAACAGTCTTCAGGTTGAATCAAGTTTTATTCACACATTTGTCCTTCGGTGTGAAAGAAAACTAAAATAACTTCCTAGTAACAATATAACACGTTCCATGCATTTTATACAATCACAGTCTTTGTTCTCTCTATTTTATTGTGGCAGTACATATGAAATCATCTAGGAAGTATAACTCCTTCGATGAATACATTTTTCTTTCCCAAAATAATTCGTTACTCCAAACTCAAAAACCCAGGAGACGTGCAACCTCGTTAGCGAAGGGGAAATTTCTGATACAAATTTCGACGGGAAACGCATCACAAGTAACTCAATTTGGACAGATTTCAAAGCCAGGTTGCCACTTTTTCAGCCGCATCTATTCGCAATTCCCACGTTATCTTTGCAACATTCCGCTTCTCCCGTAGTGTAAATGATGTTTGCCGCGTCGCTATTATCTCCGCAATATTGACGCATCTTCGCCACCGGTTCCATGGTGTAGCGGTTAGCACTCAGGACTTTGAATCCTGCGACCCGAGTTCAAATCTCGGTGGAACCTCTCGTTTTTTTGAAGTTTTCATAACATAAAGTTTCAGTTCATTTCACAGTACGAATATACGAACTCTCATAAAGCAACTAGGTTAATTAAGACAGCAGAATTACCTTATTTTTGTCACATTTCGTCCATTTGATGACCTTCTTTTATCACTTGATGGCGTCAACCAGTTAATAAAGCCCATTAAAGGCAGTGTTTCCCATACACAAATCACCAAATCATGTCGTAAAATAAAACTGAAGATGAAGGAGAAGAAGAATGATCACCTATAATAAATTGTCTCAGTCAGGCGGTCAGCTCTCGATATATAAATGTCATTTGCAGTGATAGATCTTCAATTTTCCAAAACTTGTCTCTCATAATTTTATTCTGAGACCATCGGCCATTTCATTTTTTTTGTGTGTGGTGAGAGAAATATAAACCCGACACTTTTCCACACGAATATCAGATTTCCTTTCGAACGAAGCACCATCTTTCTTGCCATTGACCGGTCCGAAAAATCCGAGTATCCACTTCTTTCCAACCAACTTAATTGTATCGTTTTCTCCTATTTTTTCGTTCTTATTTCATCCGAGTGATCCGGAACCAAGTGCATCGAAAGCTGTCAGAAAGCCATCTCATTCGACATTCATACCCATAACATGTAATGGGTTCCTTCTTTTTTCTGCCCGTTTTTTATGTTATGATGGAGAGATGATGTTGACGGATTCTACATTTTCAGAAGGTAAGAAAACATTCCAAAGCCTTTTTCCTTCTGGAAGTCAACACGGAATTTTCGAAAAATGTAATATGGTATTTTATTCGTCTCTCTAATCAGTTGAACTACTGGGCCCCGCTTCCTAGAATATACGAGTTTCAAGAAATTAATGTTTTGATTTTTTTTTGCTTATAGAACAAAATTTTCATGCAAAACACGCATCGTGTTAGGTGTTCCAAACAAGCAAGTGCTCCCGCTGTTTTCCCCATTCCCGACCTCTTCAAACAGGAAGTTGCACACTTGAACGGCGAGTGAATGAAGTGTATTATGGTATTGGGAAGTAAAAGTAGTATATGTACTTCTCCCCCTTCCCTTACCTATTCTTCTTCTTATTCTTCTCAAACAATTTATTCTCCGGTCAAGTTTTCATTCAAAAGTATTTACATACACATATTTCATGTATAGCCACCAAAAAGTGATTGGTTAGGTATAACTGTCGTTCTTCTCCTCCTTCTCCTCGTCAATCCGAATGTCCTTGATATGTTATGTTCCTCTTTTTTAAGAATCTGTTTCAGTTTGAAACCAGAAACCAGTTGGAGATGAAATCCCACTGAGATCTCATCTGTCTAATGCAATTTCTCATTACTTGGGGCTTTTGGAAAGTAAAACCAAAAGTTTTTCGCACTTTCTCCCATCTTCTTATTGACTTCCTTACTACTTCTGATTCTTCTTTTTCGGGTAGAAAATCTTCTTTTTTCAAGCTTCCTTCATTATATATTCACATCTGTCAAACTTCATTTTCCATTCTTCTCTCACTTTTCTTTCCAAATTATGTCACTTTCTGTCTGGTCAGTGGACCAACAAAACTTTTTTGGTCCGAAAACGGATTAGGTTTCAGGGAAAATTGTGGGATTTTGACACTTTTGCAGAATATGGTCCGTTTTTTGTTGGTTTTGGAACTCACTGGTGTCGTGTTTCCTGGAAAAGTCTGGGGAAGTGGACTTTGGTAGATCTTTAAAGCATTTAAAGTTGGAATATGAATGATTTGAACATTTGAACTAACTTTGCTTTTTTCATTCACTAGTTAATGCATGAGCTGGATTACTGTAGTTGAAGTCGGTGTGCATCTCGCCTAAATGCACATTTCTATCTCAATTAAATTCATCCAACCTCATAAAAATATGTTTCTAGTCAGAGAAATTCTGAATTCAAGCCAAACTCACACTCACGTCGGAGACAACTTGTCATGTATTATCTTTCATACGCGTTTCCTAAAACCTTTCAGAAGTCAAACATCTGAACTCCCAATTGCAATGTTCTATCCATTTAGTAACAATATTTATTTACATTTGAACCTTCTTCCATCTGCCATCTGCTCTCTCCCTTTTACCGATTTGTTTGGATTTCGGATTATACGAAATGTTGTTTCTGGAGTAAGGATTTGCCATTTGATTCATTTTAAAACTGGAAAAGAAGAACATCTCTGCGGAACACTCTCCATTCCAACTGATAATTTCCAGTTCTTACTGTTGTCTTGATTCAGTTTCTGTTCCAATGAAACGCTCTTCCTCCCACTCTTTTCACTAATATCGTTCATTCGATCTTCGGCTCTTACGATCTTCTTTTCTCACTTTCTCCTCGGTTTCCTTCTGGTAATCGAATCTATATATGTGTAATACGATTCCGTCACTTTCTTTCATACATACCAAAATGAATATATATCTCAGTGGTCAAACAGTTTTCTTTTGTTTGTCTCTTTTCGAGCCCTCCACTTGCTGTCAACTACACGTCAAATTGGGGTGAGCTCTCATTGAATCTGTTGATGCTTTTTTTGGTGAGGGAAGAAGTGACCCTTTGAGTACACATGATACCTGTGAATTGAACTCTTTCCTGTTATCAGTTTCCCGTTCCCTTAGTTCAGATTAGTTATATAAAGCTCGCGATGGAGCTCCTTCCCGAGAACTTATTATTTTCTAAACTCTAGTCTAAAATAAATGTTTTCATACACACATCTTTAATTAATCAGTCTTGGTAACCGACTGCTCTGAAATTCGAATTTTCTGAAAAGGCGTATCCCAGAGTATAAATTCGATACATGCTTCCAGAATGTTTCAATTGTATTCAAATGCCGTTTTTGATATTTGTCTGATACGCCGGGGTCAAATGAGTTTACACCCATGTTGCCCTTTCATCCGATTCTCTCTCATTTCATAGTTACCTTTACAACGGTCCAACAACACGAAAGGGTCAACTCCTCTTCTCCTTCTTCTTTCTATCTCTTTCTCTCTTCTACTTTTTCAATTGCCCTCCTACTTCTACCAGCGCAACCACTGTCCGGCGCCAATTATCGCTCCGAGTTGCAACCAACCGGGTGTCATTTTCTGGTAATGACTGACACAGAATGACTGAAGAGTGAAATCCTTTCAACTACTTTGCGATGAGGTTGTGACCTTTTGAGAAACGGAAATGTTGAATTTCGAATGATTCATTTGAATTAATGTTCCTGAGGGCTCATGTGAACGTTTTCTTGATAAATCTCGGAAATGGATCCAGTCTACACTTCCAAATGTATCTGCTTTGAGTCTGGCTTTTTGCTCCAAACTCGAAAATCCCGAAAAACTTTCAAGGATTTCAAACTATCAGAAGTCAACATCGTACTTTCGAAAACAAATCTCTCAAATTCCTCTTTTCTCACCGGATAAAGATTAGAAGCAGATTAAAGTACCAGTTGAATTTTCCTTTTAGTTTCTCAATTTTTCCTTTTTCTTGAATGAAGTCTTCGCATTTTTTGAGAAAACACAATTTTCGATTTGTGTGCTCTTAACGAGGTTTCGATTTTATAGAAAATTGACAACATACTCATTACATGTTCCTATTTTTGGAAACTCGAGACATTGATTTCTTGAGGAAAGCGAACTCTCAAAGTTTTCCTGGACAGTTCCCTAAAACTTGGTTCCAAGAGTTCCTCTGAATCTTCAGAATCTTTGAATCCAATTCTCATTTCTGCCACCTACTTTTTCTACCTCTCTTCCCAGTTTTTTCCCTCATTTCTGTCCATCCCCCATGCCTTTACCGTATAAATAATAACACGTTCTTCATCATCTTTCTCGTTTTTTTCTTCTTCTACCTACCTATTACTGTGTGTGGCGGCCATCTTTTTTCTCTTCTACAAGCCCTCATCGTCCGCTAAAGTTTTGGTCGGTTTTCGTTTTAAATTGGCGGCTTGACTTTTCTCCTCCTACTCTCTGACAATTCCCATCTCTACCGCTCCCGTTTTTACTATACATCCGGATGAAACAGAGAAAATTGAAAGAGTAATGAGAGAATTGAAAACAAATCTACAGTGTTTTCAACCATTTTCCCAGTCTCCTCTCTTGTAAATACTTATGCCATCAGAGTCTCGACCACATGAAAAAAAGGAGAGACTGTTTGCTCAAATGTTGATCTTATACTCTTGTTATATAGTCTTCGGCACAGAAAACGGTGCCGATAAAAACGAGATTTTGTCAAGTGATTTTTGATGTGGTGCCATGTCTTACCGATGTAAACAATGCTCCTCGCTTCATGGTTTGAGGATCATTTCGCTTTTTCTTTCGATGGTAGATAGGTTGAAGTTCTTTTAAAACGATTCCGTGGGAACTTCTCCAGTGGCGTACAGTATGATAAAAGTAGCAGTGATATAATGGCTCGATCTTATTTATATGGTAGGAATGTTTCATAAAGTTTTCTAGTTTTCCAACCATTCTCAAATAACCGTAGAGATTCAGAATGTGTAAAAAATGTTCTAAATGCCACATGTAACTGGATCAAGCTGAGCGTTTCAGAAGATGATTTGTTTGTGTCAGTTCATTTGTGAGTGAAGAAAAACTGCTCGCTCAACTTATTCCCTACTTGATGTCTTCCTTTTCCAGAACGATTTTCATGATTTGTCTGGAAGTGTTTTGTTGGTCTTTCTTTTCTGGAACCAATGTTTCCTTTCAGTCTGATTAAAATCTTTGGAAGTAAAATGCAACAAACATTCAGAAACTTCCTTGTCAACAACTTTGTATTTGAAGATTTAAGCCTACAATTATCTGAAGTTTTGACGACAGAAATCCTTTCATCCTCTTCTACTTTCCATGTTTTCCTAAAAACTCATAAATCTTCTTTTCTTTTAAAAATTCTGTGCAGGAGACCACCCTCTTACTAGTTATTCCTTTACTTTTCGGCTCTCTCTCATCAATTATTTATATTTTTGACTCTTCTTCTTCTACTTCTCCCAAATATTTCTCCTTCCCACGACAAGTCAACACAATCACGTGTTTCAAATTTCAGTTCAAAATGACATCGTTATCGTCGAGCATCCTGATTGTTCTCTTCACAATTCTTTTTGTTTCAATCAATGGAATTTCCACTTTAGAAGTCACAGAGTCATCCGGTAAGTATTGAGAAAAAAGTGTTTCCGAGTGGATGAATAGACTAAAAAGGGAAAGGATTTCGGTTTCGAATTGAAAGTGAAGTTTCAATAGAAAAAGAAAAAAGAAAAGGAGAAGTTCAATCAAAGTTCGAATGAATATGTATAATTGGGCAGACTATATATATACAAACTATACTTTCGATCGGTTTATGTTTTATTATTTTGAAAGCTCCACGAGGTGTTACTGGGTACCCAATAATAGTGAAGAAACATCTAGAACATTTTGATCAAAAGGAAATTAAAATTCATACCATATTTCCAAATTTCCAGACATAAAGCAGTCATCAGCCCAAGGAGTTGCTCCAACTCCATTCCAAGTTGCCACTTCGCCCCATCCATTCTCCCGTCAAATCGCTGCTCCGTCGAGAATTCAACGTAGATCAATCACTCCAGTCCCAATCCGTGCTCACCGTGTCTACCATCACTAATTCGATCTAAAATTTTGTATTTTCTCTTCATTTCCAGCAGGCTCTTTTTCGTTCCACTTTATGCATTCCTCGGGTTTTTCTACTTCATTCGTCTCCTCAGATTTCAATAAATGTTATTTTTGCTTTTCAAAATTATTTTATTTTCAACTTTTCAAAATCCACAGAAATATCAAATGAGTCAATTTCATCCCACAATAATTGTCTGATCGACTTTCGAGACCTCAGTTGACATAACGGCAATTTGAAGAATTGATCTCTGATTTCTCGAACTGTCTCTTGAATATGATCTATCCCTCGATCCATACAACTTTCTTCCTGAAAATTTTGATTCACGAAGTTCATATGGCATTCAAAAACTCACTTTTAGAGTCCAAAATGGAATATTTTTCATAGAATTCAATACAATTACCAATCCAGTTCGATACGATTCATTCATTCCCAATTCCACAAAATCCAAAAATGCATTGATTGATTCCAAAACTTCTTTCACAAGTTTAACATTTGATTTGTGCAATTTCAGTATGTAGTGAACTCTGTTCTAAAAATAATCAACAGAACTGAAATTCAAGGTTGAAATGGGAGTACTCACCAGCATACGATGTTCTATTTTCTCCGTATTTCTTTTGTGGTTTTCATTATTTTCATTAAGTCTTTTCGTGCTTTTCAAAGCTTCTCGCTGAAAATATTTTCCATGATTCCACGAGAATGAGATTAATACAACAAACCATTCCGAGAAGTTGGCTGAACACGAAATCTATATCAGTCCAATTTCTGACAATATCAAAAATCTTTTCGATATTTACTCGATTTTCTTTCTCTTTCCTATTAATTTCCATCAATTTCCTCTTCTCTTCTATCTTTACTTCCAGAAAATCTTCCAACTCTTTTTCCAGTTTCACCTTCTCTTCTTCGTTTTTCTTCTGGGTTTTCTCATAAATTTCTTCGTTTTCTTTTGTTTCTTTTTCCATTTTAACTTGAAACGCAATCAGATTCTCGATTTGAATCAGTTCTATCCTGAACACGGAGAAATATGATTTTGGTATTTAAAACAAAACACAAGACTCACTCATCCATCATTAGCTCTCTTGTTTCACTGATTTCTTCGATGACTTCCCCGGCTAGATCCATTAAAATCGAATTTTTACAATAAAGACTGAGACATCTGAAAACTGAAAAATCAGTAGACTAAACTGAAATTATCAACTCACTCGTCTTCTTCAAGTTCCTCAATAGTAACCATTTTCTTTGTCTTCGTTCAGTTATCGGAACATAATATGAAACTGTTCTAGTCAACCTATAAAATCAATCTCATATGACCAGAGAGAAAAAGAAATGAGTCAACTTTTGTTATCACTCCTCCTGACGAAATAAGATAACATTCATAGGAGAAACCATCGCATGATAACTAAAAGAGAACAAGAACGACAGAGAGAGAGAGAAACAGTTTTATTGACTTATTATTTTATCCAATACAGAGACAAGAACAATATTTTCAATAATCAATGGCATTCGAAGAAAGCATTAAACCAGTTTGATTTTGAATGAAGTTGTCGACCGAAATGTCGTAATTATTGATTGTTTCATCCATTTTCAATAACAAATTTCGATCGGTGCTTTTGTTTAATTTCTGGAAATATAACCCGAAAATTAATACTTTTTTTCTTCTCACCAAAGTTCTCCTCAAATTCGATACCATTTCTTCAATATTTGTAGTTGAAAGTAGTTCCAGATTACACTGAAAAACGAGAAATTTGAGTTATTGGAATTATAGGAACCACTCACTTGAACTTTCTCGAATTGTTCCTTGCTCGCAGTTTGTTTCCACTTTCCCAAGACTCCTTTAATTTAATTTAATTTATTGTGACTAAAAGGAAACCAAAAAGATACAAAAGACTAGAAACAATCCCTCACGAGACAGTTTCGAGTAGAAAATAGGGATGACATGATACATAGGAAACGGGGAATGAGAATAAATATAAAAAGGAGGGTAGGCAGACAAGTTGGCAAGGGGGGAAGAGATAACCGTAGAAGGCAAATTAAAGGAGAGAATAATGATATGTATTTAACAAAATGACCAGATGAGATAATAAATTAAAACCGGGTAATGGCAGAGTCAAGAAGATGTTCAAATTGGGAGGGGGAGAGGAAACTACTAACATTGGCAACAATGGCATTCCAGATGGGAAGGATAAAAGAGAAAAAATTGTCGGAGAGGGGGGAGACATAAATGAGAGTCATGGGTCTTCGTGGAGAACTTGACAGTCTGATAAAGGAATTGAGATTGGGAAAATGAGATGCGCCAGCTATAAATTTATACAGAAGGAGTAATTGGGATTTGAGTCTACGGTGTCTTATAGAGTAGATAGAGAGAAGTTCTAGACGATGCGAATAAGATGAGAAAGCGATATTGCATCGTTGGAGAGTTTTCCTAGAGTAAATTCGAAGAGTGGATTCAAGAAGTCTGGAGAGGGATGAGGAGGGGGCAAGACAGAAAATGACAGAAGCGTATTCAAGAATAGGAAGAACATATGTTTTGAATAGAAAAGAGTAAAATGCCGGATTATTAGACTTGAAAGATTTGAGGATTTGGGAAGAGCGAAGACGAGCTAGAGATACTGACTTTTTAATGTGGGCAGAAAACTTGAGGTCAGGTTCAAAGAGAATTCCGAGATCACGAACAGAGTGGGAATCTAGAATGGGAGAGCCAACGATGTGAAACCGGTGAGAGGGGTTGAGGGAACCCAAGCGGAGTAAACCCGTTTTGTCACTACCATCAGATGATTGTCTTTCACTACCATCAGATGATTGTCCAACTCCTCTTTCTTGTTCATCAAACGTTTTATATGCTCCTGAATCAATCGAAATGAGATCAATAAATCAACGATCGAAAGAAACTCACCAATATATCAGTTATCTCATCCACAGTGAAGCCTTCGTTGCTGTTTCTCATAAAGTAGACCATTTTAACCAAGTCATAAATCTCTTTGACTGAATTCCATTTGTTTCTTGTTTCCAATATGACATTCCCCGACGATTTCCTTTCTTCTCTTCTCTCGATATTTGACCGTAGAGCCATACCTTGATTCAACATTTCTTGAAGTTGATTGCCCTCCTTCTTGTCTAATTTCTGGCTTTCTTGGCTGCTTTCCTAAAATTGAGTATTCAAAAAGTCGTAATTCCATTCAAAGAAATTTAATAATTAGTGACTTACTTTGAGAAGTTTCATGTTCTTTTCTCGAAGTAGACGCTCTTCCTTCTCCTTTTCCTCTTCAAGTTTCTTCAATTCTGTTTCGTGTTTCCACTTAATTTCAGCTCTTTTCTGTTCGTACTGCATAACTTCCATTTGTGATTTCAAATGCTGTCCTCGTAAGTGATTCATTTCTTTTTCATGAGCCCTTTCCATTTTCAAAAATGCCACAATGTTAAACCAGTTTTCATAATTTGAAAAACTAACCTTCAATTCGTCCTGATACTTTTTATCCTGGTCCTGAAGTCTCATCATTCCATTCAATTGAAGTTGAGCAAGCTCTTTCTCGAACTCATTCTTCACATCATTCGCATTCATTTTGAATTTCAAATTAAGAGAAAATTCGAGAAATATAAAACAAAATAAGTGTTGTTATCTTTCATTTCAAAGGGAAACTGTGTCAAAAAATACTATTAGCAAGACAGGAAAAAAGGGAATAAGGGGGAAAGGAGAGACGCAGAATACTGATAGAAAGGCATAGCAATGCATCAATTGACCGCTTTTTGAGTTTCATTGCTCAGCAGAAAATCAACAAGTAAAGAGAGGATTATATTATAACAGAAGATTATCATAATTTGACCCGATGATCGAAATGCAGAGGACATCCACTATTGATGTCAATCGGGGCGTAATGAGCGATCTCTTCGAATATCTTCGTGTATCTTTTCTGATTTTTCTCCCAGAGAATTGTGCATTGGCACTTCGATCCTTTCTCCAAATCTTCTCCATCAACGCCTTCTGTGAATTCTTTCCATTGAGCTTTCAAGTTCTCCAACAGTTTGTCAATATACACACTATTTTCATTGAGTTGTGTTTGTTTCCACCTCGATAAATTCTTCATACTGAACTGAAGAACAGAATTAAGTATACGTTTTCGTGTTTTCAGCAATCTAATTTTCCTCAATTTGCAATCCAAAAATCCTTCAACTTCATTCGTCCCAACTTTCAGTAGTGCTTCAGCATATTTCTTCGTTTCATTCTTGATCGCGAATTTCCAGAATAATGGATTTTTGAGAGAACAATTCAAAGTAATGCAACCAGTTTTCGCCGGGTATATATATCCGAAAGTTTCCGCCGTCATTCCCAACAATTCGGCAACTTCTCCTTGGAAGAATAGTTTAAATTTATTCTCTTCTTTCTTTTCCTCACAACAGATTCCAGTATTCACTCGATTTAAGTAAACTAAACACTGAAGGCAAATAGACTTCGGACTCTGAAATGTTACATTCTATTATAGAAGAAAAGAGTAGAACAAACCATTTCATGTCTCCACCAATTCTCGAATATTTCAATACAGTTGTCTGTGTAATATTTGTAAAGTTCCATATTATCATCTTCATAATCTGAAATAACTTGTTGGCATTAACAGAATAAAAAGAAGCATTTACCAAGAAGAAGGCACAATGGACATTGGTTTTCATTGTTCACAGATGCAGTCAGCTCTCTAATTGAGCCCTGAAATCGTTTCTTTTAAACTGATCTCATCGCTTTCACTCAAACCTCTTCGTTGACTAAACCAAAAAGTCTAACACGATCTTCCGCATTCCTTTTAAAATACAACGGACATCCCAACATTTCGGTTTCAAGACAACTGAGAGCCATCAAAAAGAATTCATCGTCTAAGTTTTCAACCACTCCAGATAATTCCAATTTCTCATAGAGTAGAGTGCATTCACATTTAGATTCTTCTGATTCAATTTCGTTGAAGAAGTCTTTCAATTGTTTATCGAGACTCTGAATTCTTTTTCCAATAAGTTCTTTTTTGATTTCCACCAAAAGATTTCCACAAGAGTTTTCATCAATTGTGTTGCTCGTCTCCCGAAATAACTTCCATATGGAAAGTCCCGTTAGTTCAAATCTCATGTGACGTAGTTTACACGGAATTGATTTCCTTGAATTATTCATTTGATATCTGAACAATTCGAGAATAATGTTCGAACTTCTTGCTTTTATTTCTTCTGCAGCATATTTGATATCATCAAGTTTCATACTTTTGTGTTCTTCATGCTGTTCTTCATTGTGTTTATAAAAACAGTCTGAACAGAAAACGTGGTTGGCCAGTGTCAAAAGATGACTATCAAACCGCATTCTTAATCTTAGAGAATCTCCTTTTTGTTCGCAAAGACGAAGTTTATCGCATGTCAGACATATCCAAAGTTTCTTTGCTTCTTCAGTACACTTCGAACATTTGTTTTTTCTTGTATCCTGGAATCTAATATGTAATCTATCACAAGTCTATCCACTTACTGTCCCATTCCACCAATTTTTCAAAATATTCCAATAGTCTTTATGATATCCTTCTATTACTTCCAGACTCTGATAGTTTACAGTTTTACTGATGAATGATTCTTCTTTCTGACATAATGGACATTTCCCATTTAGACTTCTTTCAACGCATTCCAAA
Source organism: Caenorhabditis remanei (assembly GCF_010183535.1). Lineage (NCBI taxonomy): Eukaryota > Metazoa > Nematoda > Chromadorea > Rhabditida > Rhabditidae > Caenorhabditis > Caenorhabditis remanei. The sequence goes on from NC_071331.1 coordinate 13,895,259, forward strand.
CAAATCGAGTGACTACATGTTCCAGTACATGGTTTTCTTTTCTCTCCATCTGGAAATGAACTAGTTGTATCCAATCTATCATTTACTAACTCACCAAACAGCTTGACATCTGTGGAAGACCGTACACAAGCATGGCAATAGAGACAGGCTAGGTGAAGCATTTATCTCTGCAATTTGGAATGAAGATGATGAAGGAATAGATGAATCGAGAAAATAAGAATGAGCAATGGATTCAACCAACAATCGGCATGATAGTATCAGTTCAGTCAGAAGTGTTTATTACAAACTACATACAACAGAAATATAGAAACAGCCAAATGCAGACATTTGTCTCAATGATGGAACACATGACCGATTTCATGACGAAATAATTTAGAAGGAAAATTATGATAAGAAGTTGATCAACTCAATTGAAGATCTGTAATTGTTCAGAAAAATATTAAACTAGAAAATTTCATAAACAAATTACCCATGGAAGTATCGATTCCTCATCTAGATCATTCACTTCATTTTGGATATTAAAACACAAACATTCAGTTCCTTCGTGTTCAGAATCTCTCCATCCCAACTTCAAATTGTTAATCAAACCGGATATATCATCAGATACATGTTTGAGTTTTTCTATGTTTACTCCTTCCATTGCTCTCTTGAAATAGTATCGAGTTTGAGTTTTCAGTCGACCGTATATTTGCAATAATCTGATTTTTCTCGCTTTGCACACAATCATTTCTTCTATTCCTCTCTTCAAAATCTTGTGAACTAGTCCCATTGTGGCCACTTTCATTGCAAACTCATAGTATCCAATATCACTCAAAGCGATTGCATTATATTCACATTTATCCCCATGCACGTCATAACTTGAACACGTTTTTGTATTATACAGTCTGGTTATCACATGATTGCATCCACGATTCCATGTTCCTTTCCATTCATTTGATTTCAAATCATCGCAGTACTTATGTTCCCAATCCGCTTCAAGTCGTTTCTTACAATCAACACATTGCCATCGAATCGGAAACATCTCCATCTTATTATATTTGAAATATAAAGGCATTTTTTGTCTAAATTGAACATGACTTTCTATTCCAGGTTTAGTTTTCAATGCATTCATATTTGTGGTCAACTCGCAGTGAACACAAATTTCCAGCTGATTGGAGTATGAAGAGCAACTGACACAGAATCCGAGTTCAGATGCCTGGAAACATTCTTTCAGAATCGTATGGACTTTGGTCACTTACCTCACAAATCCACCATTTTTCGTACAAATCAACGCAATTCCTCACATAAAAATGAACAAGATTCATAACTTCGCTGTCGATTACACATTCATTTCCACTTCCCAGACCTTGATCCTAAAAAATATCTGAAAATAAGACCGACCTGACGTTTAGAACTCACAAAGAAAAGTTCTCCACAGAAAGAGCATTTGTAACTCCGATTACTTGTAACACAATCCAGACAAGTTGATGTTTTACAATGATAACAAATACATGGTTTCCGCTCGAAATTATCTGAAATGATTTCATGAATAAAACTGAATCAAACTTTTGTTTAAACGATTGTTACCAAACAAGCAGCAAACTCTTTTCTTCCCGAAATTCCAGCAAAACGCCTTGTATATTGCATATAGTTTGAGATTTGAAGCCTGTAAATATGAAAAATTTAATAACTTGACTCTTGGAAAAAATGCAAACCTCCAATGCTTTTTTCAGAGTTTCTTGAATTGCTTCAAGTCTGAAGGGACACTCGGAAATAATTGAATCTCCCAATTGATTGATTATTTGAATGAAATGTTTCCCAATTTGATTTCCAAAACAAAGTTGATTCATTTCATTCAAGACTTTGTTACAATCACAATTAGCCTGTTTATCCAAATATTTCGATTGTATTTCCAGATCAGCAATCCACGTGTCACCTTGTTCGATTGGAACCATTTCTAGATTTCTTCTTGGAAGAGACTCAAAAAACTTGTTCAATTCGGATGGATAGCGATCATGATAGTCGTCAAATTCAACTTTGGCATTTGGATCTGGATAATAAAAGGAGGCAAGATGTGCAAGTTTCTCGCAAGTCCGATGCATTCTCATTGTTTGAATCAAACATTTTCCTTTTCTTGAATTCAATTCTGATCGAATAAAACTTGTTGCAATCCAAGACGAAGATCTTTTCAGTCTCTCCTCGGTATATTCCAGTTCTTGCAGTGTTTTACAGACATGGTCTTTGTGATGATCTATTATACAATTAGAGCAGATCATTCGATTCAGAAGTATATAGAATGCAAATCGAAATCTAGGTCTCCAGTATTTTTCGTTAGGAAGTTCCAGTGGAGCACGTGTCGTATGATACGCTGTTCGAAAAATTATTATTCCTCAAAACTATCTGCAGACTCACATTTTTTCGATCTTTCCAAGTTCACTTCGTGTATTTTTCTTCTCAATTCTCGTTGTCCAAAATCTGGCCACTCGGTTCCATCTGTTTGAACATGATCAATTTCCAAATTATTCAGTGATAACTCGCAAGTGATGCATAATTTGAGTTTTCTTGATGGTTCGTAACAATTGGTGCATGTTTCTTTGGTACTAACCTAAATAAAAACTTGATTTTCTTGATTTGGAAATCTCTCACATTAGCCTTGAACCAACTCTTGAATACGGATATTGGATCTTTTCGAAGTTCTTCATATATCGCTCGAGCAGCATAATTCTCAATATTCACAACATCTTTTTTACAAATTAGACATTTTTCAAACTTCTTCACACAAGTTGAGCACATTGGATGACCACATTGAAGAAATAATGGACGCTTTGTTTCGACACCTGAACTTTTGCATTAAAATATCATCGACTTTTTCTTTCTTATACCGTAAAAGACATCACGGTTACCAGATGCTTCACATCCTGAACATGCGAGTGCTTTGAGTCGAAACATTCTATAAAACTTGAACGTTCAGCTGTTTGAGATCGAGAGAGAAATCGAAAAAAAACAAAATCAAAAGAAAAATTTAAAACTGCTGATTTGTTGCGACGTCTGCGTATCTAACATATGAAAAGAAAAGATGGGAGAGAAATTCAACGGAAGATTCAACAATTTTGATAAGAAACAATGAAAAATGAGAAAAAAATGTGAATGTGAAGAGGGAAAAGAATGAATATGATGCATGTAACCTTTTACAGAATGAACAGACTTTTGGACGCTGCATTCTTCTGTTGTCAACAAACGACTTGACACAATTTTAATCATAGCAATGATTTTGGACATTCAAATAAATCTAAGCAATAGATAGATAACCTTGTCATTTAATTTTTTGAAAGGGATTTTGATAAGGGAATCGTTTCAAATTGAAACAATAGATAAATAAGGCCTTTTTTTGAAAATTTATTTCAGAACAGTTGCAGTAATTTGATCAGCTTGTAACTTGTTCCGCAATTGGATCATATGTATACGGAAATCCGGATGAAAAGTCAAGCAACATTGTTACAACACAGCAGGAGCCTCTGAAACAATTTCGTACGTTTTTTGGAGGTCATGGACCTATCAAAAACCTCGATTTTTGCAAGAAAATGTTTCCAGTTTCCTGCCGCCCAGGAAGTATTTCATGTTCATATCCCATAATAGTATTATAAAAAACGACAAGACGTAGGTCACTTCCGTTTAGTCACCCCACCGCTTCTTCTAGTGACCCCTAGTTGTCCTCTCCATCAGAATAATGCTCATGACACGAAAAAAATGTAACGGCGTCGGAGGAGTGAGTGAAGAAAAGCTCCGTTTTGCGAAATTTCAATAATTCACGACCCATTGACACGTCCCTTCCTTTTGCCCCGTATTTTCGCATATTTCAGTGTCTTTAAATACACATCTGTGTCTTCCGCCTTTTGTGTTATTCTTCTCAGAATTTTTTGTGTTTTTCATATGTCTGCTGTCAAAATGTGTGCTCTCGAGGTGTCTTGAACTGCAGGAAACTTTGAAAAAATATTTGATTTAGTTACAGTAACCCATATTGTTCTATATGGATCGTTGGAATGCTACATCTTTCTCATTTCTGAATTTAAGGCATATTTTCGATTGATGAAATCAGGTACAAAAAATTTCTAATTTGCATACTCTCCAGCTATTTCAATACGTCAAGTTTACACAGCTGACAAGTGTTTTTCTCTCTTTGCTTTACTGATAAGGTCAAAGGTTTTTCTTTCTTTCACTTTAGAAAGTCGCGAAGTTTCTGATTTGACAGATCTTCAGGAGAATGCCGTTCCCACAAATCGTTTCATCTGTATTCTTTATGGAATTTCTGGTTTCAAAGGTTTCATTGTACATACACATATAAGTAAACGGTTTGAGTGAACATGTCATTCTTCGTTCTTAAAATGACTTCAGAATAACTTTTCATCAGAATTTTTAATATTATTTGTTGTGTTCCTGTCCTCTCTCTCTCCACTTTTTCTTCATTTCAGAACAATTTTTATGCAGTTTTTGTAGAGGAAATCGCGTGCACTCACGCACAATGACGTTAGTTCTGGTGTATTAATTTGGTAGAAAAGAAAAGCGAAGCAATCGAAAAATGGCACTCATTTTTCTGTTCCGGCAATTGCGGAGAACCTTATGAACCTCATTAAAAATGAATGGATCCACGAGATTTCTCTTTTCCGTTGTGTTTGTGAATCATCTGAATCCTCATCCTTTCTTCATTCTCTCTGCAATTCCGACGCTTTCGGATATCAAGCACTCTGAGAGAGTCCAATTAAATTTTCAAGTAAGAGAATAAGCAAAAATCAGACATTCATGGAGGAGGAGCAGCTGAAAAATTGATCAGGTGAAGATTGGGGCGGAGCTAACGGAGATGCTTGAAAAATGAGAAAAAGTTATCACAATACATAGAAGAAAAGAGACACAGTTTTCTGTTCCTTCATTTTCCGTTTCATTTTGAAATTCCCACAATCACCTGCCTCCATTTCCTCTATCATTTCTTCATTTCGTTCTCTTTTGTTTTCTTTTTCAATTCGTTCCTTTTCCTCCCACTAACTCTCAAAACCATTAGAAATAAATAAATTCTACTACCTCCACCTACTTCTTTCATCTTCTCACCATCATTTCATTTTTTCTTTCCTCAATTTCATATTTAACCATCTTTCTCTTGCTTCTTCTCTATTTGTGATCACTATTGTCATTCGATCTGTTGACGTACCTTTCAAAAAGAACTCAGTGTGAATGACGATTTTTCATTGTTTGTTTTTTTAGAGGAAGGGCGGTTCAGAGATACGATCGGAAAGAGATAAGAGAGCATTTCAACCTCAGGGATATGGTTTCGATACAGTCCATGGGGAAGACTCAGAAGAGTCTGAGTTCTTTTGAAGATTATGTATGCATCAGTTTTCCAGAATCCTTCTATTTTCGTAGTGTCCTATCTGAGCTTTGAATTTTACGACTTCCGTATTATTCCAACTTTTCTGGCAGTTTCCAATTTCTTTTTTCCATTTCCTAACGAGTTCTCGTGTTCATTTTATCCGAGCAGACATTTTCTCTGAATTCTCGACTCCTCCCTCTGAAAAGTTGGCACTTTTTGTGTCACCAGGGTCGTTCTCTTCTCGATTAGATGACTGACCCATCAACACATAACTCAAAAAAAAAACAATTCTCAAAAGGATAGAAAGAGTTGAGAGTGTATAGTTCTTCTTCTTTCAAATAACACTATGTCATTGTATTCGGAATCTCGTACTTCTAGACCTCAGAGATCAATTTCAGTCTGAATGAAACCAGAGAAATTCGATTCGATTCCAAATGAAACATTTAAATTTAGCTCTTCTTTTTGTCTGAAACCCCGCCCTCTTCCTGACGGGCATTGTCCCTACTGAAGGGACGGCCTGGAATATCAGGTTTCGATTAATGTTTCGCTTTTTTTAAGTTTCAAGTTTCGTGGTAAGACCCATCTCGACTCATCAGAAGAACCTTCTGGAAAAGGTCATTTTTGAACTAATTGATGTTTTTTGGCTTTTTTCAAGTGGAAGGTTTTAAAAGAATCTGCTCAAGTACTGGAAACAGAGCAAACAATTCGAAATGAGCAGTCATTGTCAGTTGAAAACAAGAGAAACAATTCTGTAAAAGCCTAGAAATCTGTTTGTAGACGTTGCGTAATGTTAATTTTTCCCCGTTCTGAATATTTATTTTTTCTTCCGAACATCGTTTGAATATGCATAGTCTAAAGGATAATTTGTGATCTTTTCCTTAGTATGCTCCGCCCGTTCTCACTCCTATCTTTCATTCGTTGAGCAAATGAATGATGTTTTCTTGTCCTTTTAGAGACTGAAAAAGAGAAAAAAGCTAGAAAAGAGAACACGAAAATTAAAGAATACATTTAGAATGAATCTGCCAGTCCTTCTTCTAGTTTTGAAAACAAACAAATTTTGGTTCGTAAATTACATTGAAAAGAAGAAGCACGGCAAAACTAGAGAAAAGTCCACTTTGAAAAATTAAAATTGCCCGTTTCCTGGTTTATTCAATAGTTCTTTTCTGCTGCATCTTCGTCTTTTTCCTCTTTTTTGCATAGGAAAAGAGAGGACATGATTGATTTGAACTCGGATTGAGATGTAGTTATTTTCTTTGAATACTTCTCGTTGCATTTGCTGAATCCTGCAAATGTACGTTGATAAGAACTTTGTTTTCTGAATTGATTTTTTTGTGAGGCCCGGGCAGTGTTCTGATGACTAGAATTGAACCAGTCGGTTAACGCAGCCTAACGGCTGCTCAACCTCCTTCTCTACACCACCCTTCTGGGTGCTACAGCGCCTGCGGCGCTTTTTAAATGGTTCAAACTATCGAAGTCTCAGAATTTTCTCCTTCTCCTGGATCGTATTAATTTTCTTCACTTGTCGGTAGTTTTTGTTAGCTAAACAGCCCGTTCCGGTAGAGAACAATTAAGAGGCACTATCTGTAAGAGTGAGAATGTTTGTGTTGGGCCTTGGCACAGTTGCAAAAAGTTGTTTCAATCCAAACTCTTTTTACAGAATATGTACCCCTATGGTAGTGATTTACAAAAAATATGTCACCAGTCCTCTATGACGTCATCATAGGAAAATATGGCCAATAATTGACTTTTCACCCAAAAATTCATAAAAATTTCAATTTTTCAAATAACTTTAGGAAACTTTGGCAACATGTTAGGAGTGATTTTGACTACCCCTACACAAATTTTTCAGCCCCTCAGACACCCCAGAAACCGTTCAAGTGAATTCCATTTTCATGTTTTTCCAACTTTTCTCCAAAAATCCCTCTAGAAGTACTCAAATTTCAAATCGTATTCGTATTCTCCGCAAAAAGTTCTATTAGGTCCAGTTAAAATCATCAGAAAACCATTGCACCATTTTGAGATTTTTTGATTTTTTCAAAAATCACATAAGGGTCCCCCCTTATGAAAAAAAAAATTTTACGAAAAATTCAAAGAAAAAGTTTGTTTCGAAAATAATCAGAATATTGAGAAAAGACTTAGAATAAACCAATTCCGAGATTATACATCTCAGAAATTGGTTTGAACCGATTTCGTTTTTTTCTTCATCGAAATTTTTTCCCATTTTTTGACGTTTTCATCAATATTTTGTACTGAAGTACACAAATTTCAAGTAATGTACTTGATACTCGCTACATTTAACAAATAATCAAAATAAGACAAATGAAAAACCATTGGACCATTTTGAGATTTTTCCATTTATTTCGAAAATCACATAAGGGTCCCCCCCATGGAACAAAATTTTTATCGAAAAAATATTTCAACATTATTTTGATTCAAAAACGTTCAAAACTCTTTTACAAAACGTCTTGTAATATTGGGTCAATGTTCTGAACGTTTTTGAATCAAAATAATGTTGAAATATTTTTTCGATAAAAATTTTGTTCCATGGGGGGGACCCTTATGTGATTTTCGAAATAAATGGAAAAATCTCAAAATGGTCCAATGGTTTTTCATTTGTCTTATTTTGATTATTTGTTAAATGTAGCGAGTATCAAGTACATTACTTGAAATTTGTGTACTTCAGTACAAATTATTGATGAAAACGTCAAAAAATGGGAAAAAATTTCGATGAAGAAAAAAACGAAATCGGTTCAAACCAATTTCTGATGGACCTATTCTGGGGTAGCAAAAAATAGTTTTTTGCTTATTTTTTGCTATTCAGAAAGTAGCAAAAAAAGCAAAAAACTCCTGGTTTGGAGGCATTTTTTGCTTGACCTTTTCTAGGCCAGCCCGCGGTTTTCTAGGCCATGTGTAGATTTACGGGAGAATTTTTTGCGATTTTTTCAGCATTCATGTACTTTATCGCTACTTTTGAACTGAATTCGTAATTTTATTGATTTATTCCATACTTTGCAATCGTTAAATGATTTTTTTCCGAACTTTGCTGAAAAAATCCCAAAAAAAGCTCCCGTAAATCTACACCAAACACAGGTCTTGCAGCGAATGGCCTAGAAAACCGCGGGCTGGCCTAGAAAGGTCAAGCAAAAAATGCCTCCAAACCAGGAGTTTTTTGCTTTTTTTGCTACTTTCTGAATAGCAAAAAATAAGCAAAAAACTATTTTTTGCTACCCCAGAATAGGTCCATGAGATGTATAATCTCGGAATTGGTTTATTCTAAGTCTTTTCTCAATATTCTGATTATTTTCGAAACAAATTTTTTCTTTGAATTTTTCGTGAAAATTTGTTTTTCATAAGGGGGGACCCTTATGTGATTTTTGAAAAAATCAAAAAATCTCAAAATGGTGCAATGGTTTTCTGATGATTTTAACTGGACCTAATAGAACTTTTTGCGGAGAATACGAATACGATTTGAAATTTGAGTACTTCTAGAGGGATTTTTGGAGAAAAGTTGGAAAAACATGAAAATGGAATTCACTTGAACGGTTTCTGGGGTGTCTGAGGGGCTGAAAATTTGTGTAGGGGTAGTCAAAATCACTCCTAACATGTTGCCAAAGTTTCCTAAAGTTATTTGAAAAATTGAAATTTTCATGAATTTTTGGGTGAAAAGTCAATTATTGGCCATATTTTCCTATGATGACGTCATAGAGGACTGGTGACATATTTTTTGTAAATCACTACCATAGGGGTACATATTCTGTAAAAAGAGTTTGGATTGAAACAACTTTTTGCAACTGTGCCAAGAGGAATCCTCATCTTACAGACAACGCCTCTTAAAACATCTCTGCTTTTCTGATACGATTTCGACAAATTTACTCGGTGACATTTCTATCCTGAGGAAAAATGGATTTCAATATGAGGAGTTTTCAATTCACTAATCGGAACTGTATTCATTTTTTCTGCTTTATCTAACATACTATTTCAAAAGAACAGGAACTTTTAACTCTCCTTTCTCCCTCCTCAAGAGGCGAGTCATCTTTCAAATATTAATGTCAAACATCGGCGACAATGCTGTCTCCCTTCTCTGAATATGGCAGACTGAGACCATGTATTAACAAATCCTCATCCTAGAAATTATTACCTTTTGAAGGTAACTGATCAACGACAAAGTTACTTATTCACAAATCACCACCACTTTTTGAGTAGTGTTTTTTCATTCAATTTATTTCTATTAAGCTTCTGACTGTTGCAACTTCTTTAATGATGGAGACATCCGAAGTCTCAGAATGAATTGTACTAAACACAGCAAATGACTTTTTTGGCTTCAGACTGAGAAAGCCTTACCAACTCTTTTACTGAAGCTTAGAAATTTGGAAATTTTCCTATTCACATCTTTGAAAAATTAACCTAAAGTACTACTTTTAAGTTTTTGACTGATCGGCAGCGATGCCGCCTCCCTCCCCAAAATCTTTCAAGATTGTTTCTCATATACACGGAAATCTCCTCTTCAGTCTGGTTTGATCTGAACTGTTCTGCTTTCTGATTTTTTTCTCTAAAAGACTTCAAAGCTATTCTACATATTTCTAAGTGTGAAAATTAGACAGCCGGTAAAAATGGAGTACAGTAATGCCCATAAATCAAACAACTTTGACCGTTTTTCAGTTAAAAATGTCCAACTTTGAAAGGGTGTCAATAAAGAGATTCTATTCCAGTTTAGATGTCCTTTGAAAACTCGAACGTCCCTTAAAACACCTAAACGTTCTTTAAAGGTGGACTAAACTCAACTCTGATATTCTCATAGAATAATGTATGAGTACCTGTGATTTCATTTTCATACCGAAAAAATTTCAAAAATCGGTCTGGAATCCGCTGAGAGCGATCGCCGGTGAGTTTGGGCATTTCGGTGGCCTAGAAATTCGACTCCGGCCATGTTGAATTTTTCAAATTTTAACGCTATTTTCGCTCATTTTTGTTGTTTTCTTTCAATAATTTTGAAAGTAAACGGCAAAAATTGATAGAATTATTACAAAAATGTTAGAAAAAACGAAGAAAACTCGAAAAAAACAACATTTTCGAAAAAGTTCTAGAATGTTCCACGCCCACAGAAATGCCCAAACTGTTTTGCCGCTCGTTCTTCGCAGGGAATGAACCGAATTGAAAAATTCTTGAAATATGAAGATGAACTCACGGAAATGAACAAATGAACATACGACTGAACTCGAATTACTGAGCCATACCGCCAATTTTCACCGGCCAGCGAAATGCCCAAACTCACCGGCGATCGCTCTCAGCGGGTTCCAGACCGATTTTTAAAATTTTTTCAGTATGAAAATGAACTCACAGGTACTCATACATTGTTTTATGAAAATATCAGAGTTGACCTTAGTCCACCTTTAAAACACTTAGACGTCCCTCAAAACATTTAAACGTTCTTTGGGGTCCGAAAAATGCTCAGAAATGTTTAGACGTCCCAAAACCGTTCAGATGTCCCTTGAAATCCCAAAATTTTATTTAACCAATTAGTCGTTCAAAAAATATTTGGACGTCCCTTAAACTTTCAAAACCAAGAGCTTGCTGTGACACCTGGAAGTAGTGATTGCCTAAAAACAAAAACGTCCTTGAATCTTGACATGATAATGGCTCAGCACCCGGGAAGTAGTGGATTCCTTAACACAGAGACATCCAGCATCTAGTTTAAAGTTATGGAAAAAAGTGCAAGCAAGCATCAGTGTGTCTATGTTTTAAGGAAACCACGTCTAAACATTTTATGGAACTTTTAAACGTTTTTTGGGACGACTAAATGTTTTTTGGGACTTTTGAACACTTGAAAGGAAGTCTTAACTTTCGGAAAAAATTTAGGGCATGACAGGGCGTTTAAGTGTTTTAAGGGACGTCTTAGTGTTTCATGGAACGTTCGAGTTTTCAAAAGATATCTAACATGGAATAGAACCAAAAAAATTGTTTAAAACCCACGCATTTTTCCTGACAATTTGAAGAAATGAATTCATTTTAAGAATGAAAAGTTTCTATAACTATTTTCCCCGTGAACTCCTATTTCCCTATTTCGGAAATGAAAGCCACTGAAAGGCTTGAAAACCACTTTTTCTCACGTAGCGACCTAAATTAGAACTATTTTAACTAAAAAAATAGACGGGCATCATCCGGGACAAATTTCCAATCGATCTGTGTAAATTTCATTGAAAACGGTTCAGTACAGAGGGCGCTAGAGTCGGCGACAAACGGACAGACGGACAGATCTGCTGAATATTATTAGTAAAGATACGGCCCTTTCAACTTTGAAATACCTTGGAAACACCACTAGCTTTCCCCCGCGTCTCTCTATTTGTCGCGATACTATTTTCAGTTTCAGTGGAGCGTAGTTGTGACAACTACGCCGTGTTAATGGAAATAAAAAAATCCAATCAAACACTTGAACGGAATATGTTGGATTTCAACATATCAACTCCTAATCTCCTTATAACGGATTTGTTTTTATTTATTCTTAGTTCATTAAAAGTTGTTTCCTAATGATTATAGATTACACTTGATTTCTCTTCTCGTAATGCACTTTTTGGCTTCATCATCCCAGATCATCTCGATCGAAAAACAATTAGAGCAATAAGACGAAGTGACATCTTCCTACTACCAATCCATTTCTTTCAAAGTCTAATCGGCTAAGGACAGTAGGCCCTTCTTCTGATTTTCCGTCTGTCTGTATTCTCAGAGAAAACAAAAACAAAACAAAACAATTACCCTTAGCCTTTTTTTGTTGGACAGACGATCTTTTGTTTTCTCTTTTCTTGCTATCCATCTGGCTGTTTTACACTTTTCTCATATAAATATTTCATTAAATTCAATTTTTTCAATGCGCTCAGTTGACTTCTTCAGTTGATAGATGTACTCGTACTATTTCGAAACTAGAGTTTGTTGTTTTCAAAAAAAAAACCTTGTTTCTCTTTTTTCCAACCAGGAAATGGTGATTAATCAAAACAGATTTCTACCGTATACCTTGCCTTCTCACTCAGAACATGAAATTAGACACGAATCTCGCGTGACTTGTCTTTTCGCCCAAATTATAGTTTTTGTCGAGGAAAATGAGTCGTTTCAAGGTGTGCATTTGGGATAAAAAATCTGAAAACGACTGGAATTCTGTCGCCTTTTCTATAACATCAGATTCTGAACGAGAGGAAATTTCTGACTCTTTTTCGGAAGTATTCTGAAAACAAATTAAGAAGAAAATACCTACGTAAGTTCTGATCCACCCATGTTCATCCCATCTTAACTTCAGATTTAAAGATATAATAATGGATTGAATGTTTTACGTCATTTTCGTTTACAGATGTTCTATATTTTTCTAGTTTATTGTTGCTGGAACTCTCATTCAGTATTTCAGCAATTTGTGTCTTGTTCCGAGGCTAATGAGTTGCCCGGCTTCACCAAAAAAATTAAATGTTGTTTTTCAAAGCACTTCTTTCCTCTAAACTTTCTCTCCATGACTTTTCAGATCTCCGAAACGGAGAGTGTAAACTTTTCCGAAAAACGAGAAAAGTTCAAACTCTAGACATCTAGACGACGTCGGTTGAAAACTCGTGAGAACCTTCAATTTCTCAACAAGAACCCATCATTTAAAAGTCTCATTTTCTTGTGACTGGGATATCCCAAAATTGGGAAACAAATAGACGAAAGTTATACTATGGATACTAACATTTTTGTTCGTTTTTCCCTCTATTTAATTCAGTTTCATTGCAAAATGTTACAGCGTTTCTCTTAAATTTATCCAATCGTATCACGCTTTTTCAGCTAGCATCTGAGATTTGTGCTCTGGTATTTAATATAAATATTTCTCAAATTCTGATCTGATTCAGACTTCATGAGACTTCTGATTCATCTGACTCAGTCTCCGAAACGTGCCAATTTTCTCAACTTTTCAAACCTAATTAAAGTCCATTTCTTTGTTTTTCCTTCAATATTAACAATGGACGTTACTCACTTTTTCGACGAATTGAATTTCGGAAACTTCCGAATTCTATTGCTGTTGTTTTGTCGTCGAAAAACAAAATGGAACGTCCAAAAACTTTTTCGAACACTTTTTTATCTTATTGATCTTTTTCGTTCTTTTTTTTAGTTTCTTTCTCAAAAGAAAATCAAAATTACACTCACAATTATCCTGACTCAAAAACTTATTCTTCTGCCGTCAAGTGCTCAAAGTTTTAGTTTAAAAAATAAAAAGATAAAAACATCTGGAGAGATAAAACTACGGAGATTCTGGCATGCTTACCGAAAGATTCTGTGGTGATCGTTAGTATGTTTTAATCTTTTCTAGGTGTGCTTACGATAACTCTATTATAGGTTAGAAAGTTATTCTTCGGTACTCCTGGGTACACTTATTCTTTGAAAATGTGAAAATAACCCAACACCGATGATCTTTTACCAAAACGCGTTTCTATCTCAAATGAAACAAAAAAGAGAGTCATAATATTAAGCCCCTATCTCTGATTTATTGCCTTCCCACCCTCTTTCGTTTTTCCCTATGATGCACTCATTGTCCTTCCAGGTCGACGTTTTTCTTTCTATTTTTGAATATTACCACTAATATAAACATGTTTTGAAAGCGGGGGTCTTCTGCTCGAAAAACCGACTTAATGATTCGCTGTTCGTGCTCCGTGTTCTCTATCTCTCGATATGTGTGTGTTCAGTAAACGCTTAATTATTTGTCACATCGAACACCGAAATCCACGTGGGAAAAATGTGTCGGGGCTCGTTTCGTTTTTCTTTCTGTTCGAGCAGTCGTATAATGTGTTCCAGCAGTCATATAGATATATACTTCCCTGTCTGCTCTGATTACTTCATTCTTAGTATAGTTTGCAGGTAGTTATCCTAGGAACTCACAAAATAAGATATACCTACAGTACCCTATTTATCAATTCTAAGATGTCCTTAAGAGTGGGATCTCGTCACTTTGATCTTGCTCTTTTATCATCAAAAATCACAGACGGATTAGACAAGTTTTTGTGTAGTTATGCTGCTTTTTTGCCTTTTTATTCTAAAAACTTTGTCTGGTCTTCTCCATAATTAGGTTAGTCACGAAGCATATAATTTGTCTGTTTTTATTTTAATTTTTGAACAGAACTCTTGATATTTCTTGTTATTTCGATTGACTTCATTCGGAAAAGGGTAATTGTTGGAATACTCTTCTAAGGGCTACAGACTTGTGTCCTTGTATGATCCTTAGGATTCAGTTCTCAAAATTGATTACACCAGACCGGTAAAAGTTGGTGAAATATGCTATTGACCAGAAAATAGAAACATCACAATGAAAATTGGTTTTCATTCTGATCCTCATTAGCCATGGTTCATTCAACTGTTTCTTTGTGAATTCCAAACATCATAGTCGAGAAAACACGACTAGACATATTCCCAGTGCTTTATCTTAACTCAACTCTATGGGAATTCATTCCGTTTATTTTTCAGTGGATCCTTCTTTACCTGAACATCTTCTGAAATTTAGACGGTTCGCTGCAAGATTCTGAGAATTATTCCACTAGTATAATTGCATTTTCGCCATTTTGTTGATAGCCATATGCATCATATTTATGCTTGACTCTTTCTCTTTTTTTCAGAAACCGAAAGGGCATTATTTGTTGATTGTCATCATCATCATTACAAAAAGAATAGAATAATTGCGTGGGAACGTCTCCCGATTTCTTGATATTTTCAGAAGAGACCTGCATATTTTTGTTCGTAAAAGCACGTCATCAGTCTGTGTGTTGCAATGATACTCTTTAGAAAAATTCAAGTAGAAGGACACTGTCAAAGAGAGAAAATTCGAAAACTCTCGAAAGTTCTCACGTTGAATATTCAGAAGTGCTTCCTTCTTTCCACGAGTTTTTACACTTTTGAGGTTGAAACCCCAGTGGAAAAGTTGCATTTCCAGGATAAAAGCTTTGAATTTTGAAAATTTTCAGTTTTTCTTTAGAACCAATCGGTATTAAAGAAAGAAATTGCATAACCCCTTCGGTAGAATCCAAGTAATTCTGCAGAGAATCAGTAGTAGAAAGACCACACATTCCAAAAGTAGAATCCGACAATGGATTTTGAATAAACGGAAATTGAATTTCTCCGTTTCTTCCCGGTTCTCAGCGGACTTTTACTCACTTTATTCCCTTCTAACTCTACTATTTTTTGCATTTTGTTTCCTCCAATCGGTTCTTTTTTTCTAAAAATGGATTCTATTCTTTGAGCTATCAACCTCATTTTCAACAACAACCTAATCCTTTTGTTCTTGATTTCAGTTTTCCCGAAATGCGATTTTCAATAGTCGCGATCTCTCTCAGACTGCACTACGATAATCTGGAAACAGACAAAAAACGGATTTCGGGCGAGAATGTAAATTTAAGTGGCTCATCTTGTTCCCTTTTTTGGTATAAAACCTAGCAATGAGAGAGAAAATTTGAATTGGAAAAACAAAGCCCACTGCCTTTTTTGTGCTTTGTTTTCGGAATTCCGAAAATTGGAAAGTATAAATTATTTCAGATAAAAATCAGAATGACACTACAGCTTTCTTCTTCTTATTTTTCCTCCAATTATAGTACGTCACTATAATTTTAAATGGGGATTACGGTAGTTTTTTGATTCTTCCTTCCTCTTCTTCTTCTTCTTCTTCTGATCATTCTTCTAGTTTTTGCTCCAAGTATTTCTAATTTTTTGTTGCATTTTCAGTTCTATTTCTAATCTGTGTTCACTCGTGAATCCAGAATCAGGATATTCATTTTCTCCTTATTCCTGCTAATTCACTTCTCTCCACTCTCTTTTCTGCTCGCTCCTTTTTCGTCCACTGAATCATTCATTCTATTGTTTTTTCCTCCTCTTCATGATGTTTTTCTTTAAGGGTATCCCTATTGTAATGGAGGGATTCTCCTCAAATTTCACCACGACTTCCTCTATTGAAGACGAAAGTTCAGAAGATGATCAACAGCCACGTGGGTTTTGGTTTTTTATATCTGAAATGGAATTCATAGAATACCGGAAAGGAGCATTTGAAGGCATCGGAAATTCTTCCGCCTCTTCGATTTGCAATTTTTCTGGAAATAATTTCTCTGCAACCGTTAAAATTATTCGCATCATGCATATAAGTTAGTTTATTTAAAATTCAAGAATATCGGAAAATCTGAACCTAGATCTAGAAGAAAGATACTAAACACAAGAAATCTGGTTCCTTATATCTCTATTTATCTCCATTTTCAATGCTTTTTTTCACTGCGGAACGTCTGAAAAACAAGAAGAAAGGTCCCTGGGTGAAAGACGAGAAAACATCAGGAATCATGGTCGGATTCCCCTTCAGATTACTCACATCCGCCACTCGTGTTCCTTCTTAATTCTTGAGTATCTTCCTCCAGTTTTAGCTAAATGCCATTTTTCATTTGTAGGTTTTTTAAAATTTTTGTTTCTGAATTGCTTACAGCCAGTGATACTAGAAACTAAGCGCTCTTAGAACTTAGTTTCAGAATTTTAGTGATTCAAAACAGTAAAGGAAATTTTCTATTCATTACCTATTCACTATTTTTTCAGACGTCGACATGTCGTTTGCCAAAGGGTTTATGACATTCGTCTACATTCTTGTCTGTCTTGTTGGAACACCGGGAAACCTATGGATTATCTATAAACTATTCCGTGCTAAGTGAGTTTTTGAAACCCGGCTACAGTAACCTAATCTTCTTGCAGGCTTTGGAGTGGTGCTTCAGTTCAATTGACTGTATCTCAAAGATCTCGAATCTATATTTTCGCTCTCGCCTGTTCAGATCTCCTCCTTCTTCTAACTCTTCCTCCAACTGCCAGTTACAACTACAACGGAACTTGGGTGTTCGGATCGGCAGCCTGTTACATCATTCGTTCGGTTGAAATCTTTGCGAAACTATTCTCGGTGATCCTGTTGACTGTGATGAGTTTGGAGAGATATATCATTGTTTGCACGAGGTTAGTTCAAGCACGACAATAATAACAATGAGTTAATCCGAATGCGGGTTGAATAGGAGTCAGATTATGTCGTAGAGAAGATGCCTGAATGAGAAATACCTAGGTCTTCCGTAATAAAATACATTCGAAAACAATCTTAAGGGATTCTTTATTACATTCAAACCATCTAATTTCCAGACTTCGTCATGTATACCGTGCCTGGATGTCTTTGGTTCCTCTTGGTATTGGCACAGTCCTCGGAGTTCTTGTCCCAACTATTATGCACTATCTATATCTTCAACATTTCACTGTCGGATACGAAGGATCAGAAGTCACTTGGGTTTGTCTTCCCATCATGACAAATGAGGTCTTCAACACATTCGCTCAATACACATTTGCCGTCGGTTTCATCATTCCGTTCGCCATAATGACTGCTTGCTATATACTGCTCGTTCGTCATGTCAAGTCGAAATATAAGATGCGTCGAGCTCAGCAGACAACAACATTGGCGAAATCGGGAAAAGAGCCAAGATATATGAGTGAAGTGAGGAAGAGCATTTGGAGAATCGCCGTCTTTCATTTCGTTTGTTGGGCACCGTTCTGGGGATTCACTATGTTGCCGAATTTCATATATCAAATTGATCAATACTTGAACGGAGATCATGAAGAAGAAAGTGGTGGAGAGAGCATCTTGTAAGATTTCGTTTTTTTCTTGTTCTTTAATTTAACTTTTTATTTTTCAGTTTGGTCTATTGTCGCTTGGTAGCAAACTGTCTTCCGTATATCAATGCAGCAGGTATCAAAATCTCAAACGAAAAGAAACCAAACTATTGCTTTTCAGGGAATTGGGTTCTCTATGCTCTTCTCAACGTGGATGTTCGTAAGCACATTTACAATCAACCAAAGAAGAAGAGAAAGTTCACTCTGAAATTCAATCCAGTCAACACATCGTCCAACTGTTAATTCAACGACAATTCATGTAGTGATAGGTCTTAAAAATCCCCAGTTAATGATCTCTTTCCGGGTTTTTGATAAAGCCAAAATGAATAAATTATTGATAACAAATTTATTTTACTTCTTTAAATAAAAACAAATCAAAGCATAACCATATCGTCGGAATCTCTTCTATGAGTTGTCGAATCTTCTGCAGCTAATTGACGGACACGGTCGGCGGCTGATGGGCCTCTTCCGGTGGTTTGTTGATTGGTGGAACACAGAAGACGACGGATTAGGAAAGTGGTGGCGGGAAGGACGAGACAGATTGGGAGTACGATTATCATTATGACAATCTGGAAACGCAGAATAGATAGCATTCGAAACACTTTCCCGAGTTTCCCGAACTTACCCAAACTCTCATATGGAAACAACATTCTTTGTTCAGATGGCCACAACATTTATAAAATGAAAGAAGAGTTTCTTCTGGGCATTGGTTTCCAACTCGGTTCGTCGGACACCATATCGCATCACTTTCTGCTTCCGACGCCGTCTGAAAAACTTATTTGATATCTGAAAAAAACACCCTCAAAGCCTACCGTAATCTCAATAGTTCTCTCTCTGTCGATGTCAGTGTCAACCAGATCATATGCCAATGAAAATGAGAAAAATACAATGAGTAATTGTAAAAAACAAGTAAAATATAATGAATAAAACGCTTTTCGACGAGAAAAGAGCATCAAGAAAGCGACAATCGATAGAGCATTTCTCTGCAGAGTTGAGAGCACGAGTCCACGGTCATTTCACTGTAATTTCAGCCAATTTGAATATGAAACGGCGATGGTTTTCTTCTCTTTTCTCGTCTTTTCGAATGGAAACTGTACGAAACATTTTTAATGAATCGAATGGAAGAAAGTCGGTATTTTTCTTTTCACTTTCAAATCAGTTCTTCAATTTGAAAACTGAATTTCTATTCTATCCCTCTAATTTGATTGAAAAAATAAACAAGGCATCAACAACAAATTTGGACGAGATCATCGGTTTATTTTGAAGCAAATCAAGCAAAAAACCGGGGGGAATAAGATGAGAAGAAAGAGACAAAAGTGAAGGTCATATATACAACACAAACCGGAATGCATTCTCGAAGTATATAATAATTACTACACAAATAAAGAATAAGACGAGACAAGATGTCAGAATTCTCAAATCACCAAACAATTACATTGGTCTGAAAGCATAGCATGTGACATCATCATTCGCCACTTGGCAGTAGGTTTCAGTGTATGCAACATATGAGAAGTCTCCCTTTGCGCAGATAACGTTGAATTTTCCGAACATTTTCTCTTCGGCAGCCTTTTGGATGGCACGTTTCGAGATTGTGGGATCACGGTTCATGTTCTGAAATTTCAAAGTTTCTCATGCAGATCCCGGCGAAATGAGCACTTACATTTTCCATCACTCTTCTGAGTTTCTTGCTGTTGCAGGTTGGATCCTCCTCTTGCTCTTCAGTGGTGAACAGCTGAAATAGTATTGTTTTACAACTGTATATCACCGTAATATCCGGATTTCCGGAAGTTATTAGAATATACCTTTGATCCGTGAGTTCTGTGTCTAGCCATGAATCTACATGGACTTCCACACCGACAGCAGCAATCATTGGCAGGTTGCATTGCGTATTGAGTGAAAACTGGAGCTGGAGCATACGATTGACATGGAGAGTACGCTGGTGGTGGTGGTGGTGGGCACATCGGTGGTGGCGGTGGTGGCGGTGGTGGAGGACATGGAGGTGGTGGTGGACAGAATTGAGGTGGGCAGATTGGAGGAGGTGGGCATGGAAGAGGAGGAGGAGCACACATCGGAGGTGGAGGTGGAGGACATGGTGGAGGTCCCATTGAGCAACATCCTCCGAAAGTGGATGAAGCTATGGGAATGATTGAGAGAAGAATTGAAATGGGAAGAAGCATCTGAAAATGAATATTCAGAGAATGATACAAACTACTGTAGTTCTTTTTCGACAGGATTACGAGAGGGTAATTGAGGGATTTTTGGATTAGAAGAAGAGATTGTTCGGTTCCGGTGAAAGAAGAGAAACAATATGAAGGAATGTGACAAGAAAACGGTTTGAATAGGTTTCTGATCGTCACTTGCCCTCTTCTCATCAATAAGATTTTGAATTGAAACAAAGAAGAGAAGATGGCATTCTCATGTCATCCCTCTTTCCTTTTATACCTATCCCCATTTTGACCCTGACTACTTCGCTTTTAGCACCGCCTCTATACCTATTTGCCATCGAGAATTTGACCCTCCAGAACAGGTTTCCGAGACAGCTTCTCCCTCTTTTTGAATTGGATGAGTAATCGTGTTACGTCACCTATTAATTATAGAGACGAGTAGGTGAATCCTATTCCTTTCTTTTCTGTTATTCTCCAATTCACACCGTGGTTCAACTTTTTGATTTCTATTCTGCGAAACCAATCTGGAAGTTTAGTCGTGGAATTTTTTTTACATGAAAAGATGATTTGAATTATGTTAATGAAAAGTGAACCTCCTTTGTTCGCCACCAAGGTTATCTATGCAGTTTGTGAAGCATCGTCTCAGGCCATTACTTTATCCACTTTCTTATTCATTCCCCCATCTGTCCCCACGGAACTGGTTGTTGAAGAATGAGTAAGCCCTCATATCATTCAATGTGTGATTCTGTCGGTGTGCTAATAATGCTAGTAACAATTTGTTTATGTTTTATAAAATAACAAAACAAGAAACAATCACAAAAAGGCATTTACTTGGCCTTCTTGGCACGAATCTTGCGAAGGTAGAAATCGAGTTCCTTTCCTTCGAGAATGTATCCGTTGGCTTGTCCGACTTGTCCTGGGGAGGAAGAGAGGCGAGCTGTAAATTCAGAAATGAAGACTAGGCATCTGACAATTAACGAAAATCGTATTCGTAGGAATTAATTAATGCTATCCTGACTTCACTTTTCTAACCGATCGTATGTTAAACCTAGTTCGAAAGAATATCTACATTTATCTTACCGAGAAGACGTCCAGTGTTGAATTGCTCGGTAAGGAGGGCATCGACAGCGGCGGTCTTTTGACGCTCTGTGTACTTCTTCAAGGTGTGGTTGGATCTCTTCTTGTTAAGGATGGCGTTGTCCTCCTCGGAAAGCTTGGCGTTCTTCTTTCTGGCCAATGGAACGGCGTAATGAGCCTCATACCATTGACGGAATGGAGCGGCATCAACGCTGACGATGGCTCCTTTCACAAGGGTCTTGGTACGGACCAACTCGTTGTTGGTAGCGTTGTACATAGTATCAACGATACGGGTCTTGCGAGTGGTTTCTAAAATTCTTCAATAATTTTGATGCTCTGATAATGAACAAAAAACTAACGCTCAGAGGCCCAGGAAAAGTTTCCAGTGTCGAGACGGAGTGCTCTGTACTTGAGGTTTCCTCCACGAGTGCGAACGAGACGAACGCGTTGAGCTCCAATCTAAAAAAATACTGTTGTTTAAAATATTGATCTTAGAAGTGAGAGCTATTATATCAGTTCATGCTAGAAATCACCGTTGTAATTTTCAGAAACACTAACCTTGGTGTTGGCAGCTGGACGTCCGAGCTCGAACTTCCTCTTCTTGTGTGGAACCGGGCGAGTAGCTCCGGTCTTGTAGCGCTTATGCCAGGAGTCGCGCGAGATACCCATGCTGAAAATATCAATTTTGAGTATTTTAGTAATTTTTAGAAAAAAAACGGGTAAGAAATGGGTAAGAAACTAAAAAAATGACATTCAAAAATTTTAGGCCACTTTTTCCTGTAAAAAATAACTCCAACTAAATAGAAGAGTTTCATATAGGTGTTTAATGATTCAAAATGTGTCCTAAAATATTATTCAAGAAAAAGCACAGAAAATAGCGGAAAAAAGATTAAAAAAAGAAACTCGGGCCTAAAATTCTCTGTGGAAAATAAGAGCGCCGCTTGCCTTGGGGGAGCGATCGTGGCGAGACCCGCCGCCCGCGTAATGCCATGTCCCTTTAAAAAAAGTTTATATTTCGCTCGTTCGCTCTTTTTTCTGGCTTCAAGGTTTCAGAGAATTTATTTATATTTGAGTTTTTCGGTCGAAAAAAAATGATTCGAAAATGATTTATTATTCAGATTACTCCAGAAAAAATTTATATCAACGGATAAATTTAATTTTTGATGTTTATTAAATCATTCAAAGGTTTTCTTTGCACGCAGAAAATGTTTCCACTCAAATGTGTTTGAAAACACTAGTTTTTACAAGTTCTTGTCACAAACTATCATTTATTATGCGAGAAACTTTGTTATAAATAGTTTTATTGTGAAAAATGTGTCTAGCTAAAAATTGCTAGCCGACTCAACTGGTTGACATAACTTTTAAACGAAAGTAACTGCGGGGAAACATTACGAAAACGGTATCACAAAATATGTAAAGAAGAGCTCTTGGACAAAAGAAGACGATAGGAAGAGGAATAATTGTTGTACAAAAGCGAACGGTACACGAAGTTCTAAAGAAACGACAGAAAAAAGCAAAAATAGGTCTCTACAAGCGGAATTTTCTTGTTGGTCATTGAAATCATTAGAAATTATTGAAATCGATTGTTTTAATTTGAGCGAGGATTAAAAGGAAGATGACTGGAGCTGTGCTAAGAATTTTGGTAGCTGTTGTAGGGAAATACATGAGTCTTCGAATGTTGAAGCTGATGCGACGATCTGAAAACCAGAATTATTAAAATGTTCCACAAAAAAATGAAATCGAACCTGTGCACCGAGGTATGCTGCGTTATACCGCCACGGACTGATGTTGACTTGTGTGTGAATCGTGTTTGGAACAACGGTTGAGAGTTCTTGCTCAAGTTTTTCAGCGAGTCCGGGCATCAGAGAAGCACCACCAGCCAAGTATATATTTCTGAAAAAAGTTTTTTATATTCGTAAGATAAATATAATAGCTACCTGTAAAGAGTCCTCCGACTATCAATTGGGCTTTGTAAGATAGCTTCGTGAATGAGCTGATGAAGTCCTTTGGTGTCAAGTCCCCACTTCTTTGGCTTGAATAGACCTTCTGTGCATAAGAATCGAGAATTGTCAATATCGAATCTCGTCTGCATTCCTGGAACTGGTGTGAATGCATCCAGTGAAATTCTAGCCTCTTTGTTCTCTGTTTTCTCTTCTTTTTGGTAATCCTCTGGTACATATGTCGTCTGAAAAAATTGTTAAGCTCAAAGAAACGGGTAACGAGGAAAGCTCACCTGTTCTAATGCAAATCTCAGAATCAGTTTCTCAACTGGACTCTGGAATGCATACAATCCTTTATTGTGAGCACTCAATGAACTTCTCAATGAATCTCCCATTTGTTGTGATCCATACGGAATGGAGCAGATTGCCGACTCGACGACATATCCATCAATTACTGGAACAATGTTAACTCGCTCTCCAATATCAACTACAACTCCAGTTGTGACGTCATAAGCATAAAGAATCAGTGATGGTTGACGAGTGATTGCTGCTGCCTGAAAAATTAATTTTTTACAGATTCATACAAATGTTTAAACTAACTTGGAACTTGATATCTTCCAAACAGATCTGCAATAGCTCTCCGATCAAAACAGTCGGAATATTTTGTGGAATTGAAAGAAGAACTTTATACTTCCATGGTTCCACTTTAAGTTCTTTTGTGATTTTTCCAATAACTGCCTTCAGAACATCTTTATCAATTGAATATCTCTCCACTGATGGGTCTGTGGCTGAAATTGGTCTCACGAAGTCTCCATTGTGCCGAACTTCAGGTTTGTAGGCATCTTCCCCAACAATAATCTTTCCATCATCAGTTCGAACTGCAATTGCTGGGAAGAATGCTTGTGGAAGTGATGGTTCAGTCGTAAGGACTCCAGCTCTGATTGAACAAGATCCCAATTCGAGGATCAAAACTCTTTCAGTCAAATGCTGGAAGGCACGGGGAATTGGTTTCACGTATGCATCGATCAAAGAAGATGCGCAATGTGAAAGAAACGATTGACGCCATTTATCAAACACTGCTGATGGAACTCTAAAAAAAACTTTACATAACTTCTGAATAGTTATTCTGAAAATAATCAAACCTGCAGTAATATTTGACATGTTCCCTTCCTCCATGAATCGTCAATGTTCTTTCATCCTTGTTTGCATCGACATCAGCTCCAGATAAAACAAGTTCTTGAGCTGCAGCTTCGCCGGCGTAGTGACTTGCGAAGATCTGGAGACGTCCTTCCTTCATTCTGATGTACTGTTTCATCCACCCTTCGTTGTCCAGCCCATCTGCTTTCGTTACCTCATCAGCAGGAACCTCAAATTAACTATTTATATTCTGGTACATTCAAAGAACGTATGAATCTATATATCTTCAAGAGAACTATTGGGTGAGGCTCCGCCCATCTCCACACTCCGCATAGAGAAACGCGGAACCCGTAAGGTGTCGGTACACAATCTGCATGACCTCCCAACAATCTACTCTTATGTTAACTCTGGTTCCTCTGCATTTGACCGTGAAAATCTTTCGCCTTTTACTAAAGATTTCCGTGCAAAGGAGCAAACTCTGAGTATTATAAACAATTTTTGGAGTCCCCTCGAAAGAGCGGGACAAAATGATCAGAATTCTCACCTCAACGTGGCCTTCCATTGTGACGAAACGATTGCGTTTTGTCTCAACTCTTGGTTCGTAAGAGATCTCATAGAGTGCTTTGAGTAGATGTTTCGGATCCCATTCACGTAGAGCATTAGCTTCTTCAGCTTTCAGACTGTCTGATCTTCCAACGCCATTCTCCATTTCAACACCGTTGATTTCCAAATCTGGCATGGGGGAGCTGGAAAAAAGAAGGAAAATAATATTTCAACTCGAAAGCACAATCAAAGCAAATAGAAAAAAGAGCATGCATAGAGAAAATTCAATAAAATATGTTTGTTTGGCTATAAAACAGTGGAAACGAAAAAGAAGAAAAAAGTATCAGTTTTCGACATCCGATGAAAATCGTACTAGTAAAAAAGGGCGTTCTTTTGAAAAAAGAAGAAGAAGAAGAAAAGTGGAGAGTGAGCAGAGTTTCCGGTTGCATTTTTTGAGACTTGCCGTTGGTTTTTTTGTGTTGGTTGGATGGTTTGTTTGGAGACAACAACGGAACGCAATTTGAGGAGAAGCAGATGGAAATTTGAACGGAGTCACACGATTCTAGAAGGGAGTTCGAAAAACTGGGAGAAAGATTTTGGGGATTACCATTCTTCCTTCTAATGAGGACGATTAATGTAAAGGATTACTGTAGACTTAGAGCTCCAAGAAGATTTCCCAAGATACTGAGAACTAGTGAGCTAAACCTAACTTTCCAAAAAAAAAAAAAGAGCCCAAAAAGATCGATTTCTCTTATTGCCTTCCGTCTTTGTTCCGTAATAAGATTATGTGCAAATAGGGAAAGAGAGAGTGAGCACAAGTAAACATTTCTCTCCTTTTTGAGCATTTTTTCGGAGCTTTTCAATGAAAAATGCATGTTATAAAAGTTGAAGGAAACCCATTAATCAGACTAGCAGATTCAGGAAGATCTTATTTCATTGGTAGAATTCTCTCTTCATAAATTCCAATATTCACCTATGAATATCGTGTGAATCTACGGAAATCCGAAATCCGAAACGTGTCTGTTTTGAAGAGAAAGATGAAAGCGAGACGCCGATCGGAGAGATTAAAACCGAAAAACTGGGAAAATAGTTGAGAAAATGAGGAGATTTCGAGAGAAACAAGAGAGACGATGAATTGTTTGGGGTTCAATGTGACGGCCTAATTGCCTTGTGGAAACGATGATTTTTCGTTCGAAAGTGAGAGGAAAAAAATATAAAAAAGAAAGAAAGAAGAAAAAACAAACATTTTTTAGGTTTCCTGTTGTTTTCCTCAAGATGGGCGGTCTTTTTAGTTTAAGATTTCGGTTTGAGTGACAAGTTGAAAGGGATTTTAGGTTTTAGGTTTCTGAAATATACAGTATGACAATGATGAGTAGTATCTACTAGATTCTTGTCCCTTAATTACGGTACTGATTGATGAAGACTAGTTGTGACATCTGGAAGTTCTAGGCCATAATTCATAATTAAATATAAGTTATGATGTGAAAACGACACTTAATTTCTCTAATTCCTCAATTCTGTCCTTTACAAATGGCTTCGAAAGCCCTCCCTTCACACTCGAACTTTTCCATTTTTTGTCATTTTTCTTGTCTGAATCCCTCGAGAATGGAAAAGGGAGGGGCCGCCGTCAAGCCCATAAATCAGTCACCAAATAAATCTTTTCCTCCATTTTTTCTGCAGAAAAGTTCTGGCATTATTTTTTGTTTGTTTATCTTCCTCCTCTTTCCTTTTTTCTTGGTCCCCTCACAGCCGTTTTCCAGCTTCATCATTTATAGATGAAATCGAAAAAGAATGTTTTTTTTTCTGGAGCATTTTCTAAGCTCTCAGGGGATAGAGAATTTAAAAATCAACGAACAAGAGGCGGGAAAATACAAAACAAAAATATTTACCATATTTCAATGGATTGAGCCGGAACGGGATGGTGACGAGTCGGTTGAATTTCATTTTGGAAGAAAACGAAGAAAAACGAGGGAAAATGTCAGCGGAAGAATGAAAGAATGGTGCTTTTTGGTAGTGACGCAACTCAAAAAACTTTGTTCAATTTTTATTCGATTCAATGAGTTTCAAATAGGAGAAACGTTCAACAAACTTGACAGGTCATTGACCTCCAAAAGAAGGAAAATAGTTCTGAAAATGAGGAATCAAGTGTTTGGAAAGTGGAGGAGGCAAATTAGAGATCAGTTGATTCACTATATAGAGACATTTCAATCTGAGCTGAGAGGTGAAATTAGAGATTTGGAGCCTAGGTATCTCGTGAGAATTTGCAAAAGGTTTTAAGGAATCAGAAGATTGAAATGGAGGACTAATCCATGTTGGGGACGGAAAAAGGGACGACACAAGTTGTTCTCTAGATCATTCTAGGATCAAGTATATTTCGAAAATGATATTTGATCACTCTTTCTATTATCACAAATCACTTATAGACGGACCACCAGGATGAGTAAAAGAGAAAGTGAAAAAGAAGAAGCTCAAAAGGATTATGCCCTTTTCGTAATGAAGAAGACATAGAGAGAAAAAGAGAAAAAGAAGAAGAATGCACTCAATTCATCAAGTCTCTCCTCCCTCGCAGAGGAACTAAAGAGAGAAAAGCGACCCAAAAATGCAAAGAGATAGAAAACAAATCAAGAGACGCAGTTGAAAGGAAGACAGAAAGAAGCCCCCCGCATCCTCTCATTTTCAGGCAGACCGACGGAGAGAAGAGGGCGCACACGCGTATGTTTCTGTTTCTGTTCTGTTTCTGTTGGGTGGGAGAGATGTGACGAAAAAGTTTGGGAATACAATAAGAAAGAGAAGAGAAATAGAGAAAAACATTGGAATATGGAGAAGAGAGCGCGCGCCGGGGCGAGGAAGCGGCCGTTGTTGACGGGGCCCCCGGAAGAGTTAGAGGTGAAAAAAGAGTGTGTGGGATGAAGAGAAGCAGAGAAAAAACAGAGAAAGAAAAGAAAGGCGCAGAGACTATGACACTAACAATGTATTTATATAAACATTTGTGTCGTAGTGGATAGCATGGATATTGGCAAAAAAGAGATGAAGAACAAGTGCATTTTGGTTGAATGGTCCTTTTCTGAAAATTTGAAATTCTCCGGCGTCCAAAATGTTGGTCGACGGTCTTCTCTTGATGAAATTGTATCTCTTTTTCATTTTCGATATTCTCTTTTCTCCCATTGATACTCTTCTGTCAGACACAAATAAAACCAAAATAAAAACAAGTAAAGTCTCCAGAATTCTGCAGATTTTCTGAGAATAAGTCTCCTGGGTGTCATCGGAAAGTCTTATTTTTGTCAACATAGTTCGTTCCACTGGCAAATCGAATAATATTTTCATTTATTATTAAAGAAGATTGAATAAAGCAGTGACATGAAAAAGAAACTAGACATGGGATAGAGTTGAAAAATGAAAGGATAGTGGCTGAGAAGAGTTCAATTTAAGAAATAAGATATTTATGTGAGTTCAATGAACCCCATCGGTTGGAATATCGTACATCGGTTCATCGTTATCTGGCATTGAAATTGGTGAGAGCATTGAAGTATCCTCGAGTGCTTTGTAGACACGACGCACACGGATTGTTGGTTCCTCGTCCACATTTTGATAGTGATAATGAGAATTGTGGTGAATGCTGTGAGTATGATGAGTCTTTGTGTCTGGAAATCCGGAGATTTAGTTCTGAATCTAAACTTCCAACTCACTGATTCCAGAGTTTTCATTAACAACAACTGCCACTCCACCACCGAGTGAATAATCGTGTCCATGGTCTTCAACAGGTGAATGAAGTTCTAGATGATGTCGTGTCAAATGATCTCTCTGTCCATGCTCATGCAACTCAATCTCATCCATTGGAATTGGTGGCATTGATCGTGGGCGCGGCTTAATTTCTGCAAGAAAAAGTATTGCTTCAAATAAATTGAAACCTGAGGAGTACCTTGCTGGAAGTTATGTCCTGGTGGAGCAGCCCGAACTCGGTAGATCACTTGTTCAGTTGTGATTGGCTTTTCGTCGTGCTTACTGAAGAAGCGTGGATTATGAATGGTCTCCCATATGAAACTTCAGGAACTCACTTGAAAAGTTTTGCCAAATTTTTAACATGACCGACATTAACTGGTTGGTAATCCAAAGAAGTGACAGATTTCGAGCTGTGAAGGGTGATGTTTTCAGAATTCTCGTTATCGAAGTGTACATGTTGATGGTGAACATCTGGAAATGCAACATGATAAAACAATTGTTTGATCCGAAAACCAATGTCATCAAAAACTCGTCACTCAAACTTTAGTAGTTTCCACTCACCATGATAAGAATCTGAATTTCCATTTTCAATTTTAAGTGGAGGCGGAATATTCTGACGATTCAGAGAGTTCGAATGATGAAGAACAGTGGTTGTTGTAGTTGTGCTGACTGAGGAGTTCACTGTCGACCCTTCCTTTCGGGTGAATGGAGAATTCTCAGGGATGTGTGCTTCGATATGCGACCTCTTTGCTGCCTGAATCTCTTTTTCTTCCCATTTATTGGATTTGCTCATCTGACGAATTGCTTGATTTGTTCTTGCCAATTCATATTGAATGTCATGTTCATTTTGTTGTGAGTGGTGATGCTCATGATGTCCGTGATGGATTGTGTCATAGTGATGTTCTGAAAAAGTGCTTCGTATTTTGAAACCATGACCCAATTCCTCACCTTGATCGTGTGGAACATCATAGACTGCTTGTCCGTGTGGTTCATCATAAACAACACTTGCTCGATGTCCTTGAGCTCCATGAACATGATCATACACATGAGAGTCAGAGTTAACGTGTTGAATTTGTGCTTGTGGATGGACATGAACTTCAGAATGAATGCGGTGGGCGTGGTCTCCATGAGCATGATGCTCATGAGAGTGATGATCATGAGAATGACTGTGAGAATGTGTTTGAGCATTGACGGTATGGGAATGCACATGCGAATGGGTTCGATTCTCCAATTGGGAATCTTGTTCTGCAGAAGCTGAAAATCGAAATGGTTATCATCTTTTTCATTTATCTAAACTTACCACCATAGGCATTGTACCGTTCGATACGCTCATGAACATAATCAACATGTCCAGCCGAATCACTGTGATCTCTTGGACTTGTTACACCTTCGAGACGTGGGAAATCGATTGATTTCACTTCTAACCCGGGAGTTGTTGGACGAGAATTAGCACGAGATACTGGATGACTGACTGGACGAGCCATATTCTGACGCTGCTCTTCTTCGAATTTACGACGAAGAATACCTTGTTGGTAGATCAATTCGTGGAAGATAACTGGTCCCAGTGGCTTATCAATGTGTTCATCGGATTCCTCTTCTGGTTTTGGAGGTGGCTGCCACGCTCTTTTTGGCTTCTCTGGTATCACAAAGACATCGGGAACATGTACTGGTTGAGGAAGTGGAGCTGGAGTGTTCTTGCCTGAAATCGGGTTTTGATGTATGGTGAAATGTGAAGCTTTTTCTAGCCTCTAACAACTATTTCAGCGAGGAATGACTATTAATAATGTCTAACCTGATCTTGACTACTAGCGTACTTACGATTTGGTTTCTTCCGTTTATCACACTTAATCTTACAAGGTGATGAAGGAGTGGATGACCCTAGTAGATTGTTTATTTCAACTTTTTTATTTGCGGATATTGTGCAAAACACACAAACGAATCCCCGGACAACCCTCACATGCGTATTATATACATATAATAATGATAATTCGAGCAATATAAAGTCCCATTTTATTTTTCAACTCACTCTCTTCAATTTCCTCGTATGCATTATATGCATGTTGCTCTTCAATCAATCTGGCTGCTCTGATTTCTTCTTGTCTTTCTTCATATTTCCTTCTCTTTTCTTCTTCCAAAAGTCGCTGTCTGTCTTCATTTCTCAATGATTCTTCCATTTCTCTCACACGATCATGAACACTCTTTTCAAGTCCCAAATTCTTTTGATGATCGTCACTTTTATTGAATGTTGGAGACACGGAAACATCCAGTGCTTCTCTTCCAATGTAGATCTCATCGTAATGACGTTCTGCTGGAATCGGAGGTTCTTCAACGGCTTGAACTGGGATCGCCACGTGGATTTCTTCAATAATTTGTGGTGGTGGAGGAGGTGGAGTCAATGGAGCACTTGGAATGAAAACGAACTGATCTGGATCTCTGTTATAATGAAGTTCAATGAGAGCTGGCTCATAAATTTCTTCATATTCTGGTTCACTATCAAAAGTTTCAATAATCTCTTGAGTTTCATACGGACGATAATGAGGATACTCTTGAACAAGTATTTCCATGTGTGGAAGATCTTCAGTTCTGTGAAGAGCCACATAGCGAGAAGCCAAATCAATATAATCTGGGAATTCTGGAACTTCAAACTCTTGATGTTCCAAGTCCTTCGTATGAGACAGCACGATACGTGTCGAGTTGTCATAGTAGTCTGGGTGCTTGAGAGCAATGAACTTGTGATGAGCCAGATCAGAAGTTCGACGAAGAATGATTCTAGTTGAGTGATCATAGTAATCAGGGAAAGAGAAAGTCAAATGGGTACTGTGCTGTGGAAGATCTTCGGTTTTTTGAAGGACAATGTATTCTGGTTCAGGAGTTTTTGGTGGGGGAATAGGAGATTGACGACGAGAACCATCGTAATCGGAGTACTTTTCAAGATAGTCACGAGAATAGGAATAGTGGAGGGGTCGAGTGATGTTGCCCTGGAATTGGTACGTTGGATCCTAAGAATATCTCAAAAAATATACCTGATAGTAGCCTTTTGGATCCAAGAACATGAACTTGCTGGGGTCATAATAGTCGTGATATCCTTCTGGCATTTCAACGCCGGGTGGGAAAGTCGATCTAAATATAAATTCAATTTTGATACTGCAACAGTAATTTTCTTACTTGAAATCATATTTTCTCTCGTAATGACTTGCGAAGTTCTCCACATTCGTTGTTGTTGTATGTTCGTGAGTTCTCCGAATCGGCTGATCATAAATGTGTTCTTCTTTCTTCACTGGCATCTTTGGCATTACTTCTTGATTTTTTGGTGGTGGAAGTGAATTTCCATAGTGACCGTAGCCTGACATGTATTGTCCATAACGAGAATGATAGTCGTGTCGAGTGTCAACACTGTACAAGTTGCTCAATGATTTGGTTGTGGAAGAGACTTGATCCAGGCGTGGCCGAGAGGCAACATGCGATGACGAGGACGTTCCATGAGTTTCAGCTGACCGTTGTTGAACTTGAGACGACTGTTGTTTAGTTTCGTGAGCCACTGATCCCATTGATTTTGAACGAGACATCCCGAATGAAGTGTATGCATCTCCGTTACTTTGATGGTAGACTGGATGAACAGAAAGAGACAATTCACGAGTTCTGATGTGATTCTCTTCTTTCTCAGAGAAGAACTTTGCAATTCTGGCGCTAACATCACCAGCAACTTCATTGAATTGATTCATTCCAAACGGATGATCTCCTGCTCTCAATGTCAATGTTCGATCTTCCAGACGTCCAGAAACACCATCTTCTTCATAAACTGCCAACTCATGATCCCATTCTCCTTTTCCCTTTGGAAGTCTCTGTGATACCATATGATGATGTGATTGATCTTCTTTAATGAGTTCATCTAAAGGTGCATCAATTGTCTCCACATACTCCAATCGTTCCTCATTGTTTGGTCCGTAATCTTGAGTGCAATCCTCAAGACGTTGCACCTGGTCAGGAGATGGGACAGATTTCTGAAAGCTGTTGTCATTTGATGTTTGACTCTCACGTCAAAACACTTACAGATCTATAAAACTTCTGCTCGACATAAACTCTTGTCAGTGATCTTCCACGACGTTGGAGAGAATTCTGAAATCCAAGTGTGCTAAATTATTCAATTATTATTATTCCCATGGACCAACGATAGTGATCTTGACACGTCATCACTTCCTACTCTATTTCGTTTTATGACACCTCCCTTCAATATTTCCAAACAATAGAGAGGGGAAATGGTTATCAGTGAATTGATGTTTTACTACGCTCAATGTGGCATTTGCCACAAAATTTTTGATGAGTAATTAAAAAAGAAAAGGATTAGAGAATGAGTCAAATGAGTGGGGGAAAGAGAGGTGAGAAATGTCAAAATTTAGCCTCTAAATTCAGAATGTTGCTAAGAAACAACTACATTTCAAAAACTACAGAATTCTCTAAACGAATGATTCGAGTTTGGAATTCAACTTCAGAATATACAAACCTCGTTGTGTTTTGTGGTCAATGCATAGATGTATCTCCTGACTCCCAAATACCCACGACCACGGTTCTCTTGTTTCTGAAATTCAGATTAACATTGTTTTATAAAAGATTTCTTCGAGCAACCAACCTCATTTTCTCGTCGAACCTTTTCATCCAAGTCCACACATTTTTGTTTGACTGCTACAAGTGCTGTGTTCAAATCGACTTGTAGGTCTCCCATGCTGAAAAACAAGAAAATGAATTCAACAATAAAACATCAAACAGCTTGGACACAATTTTCAAGAAAATCATCTCAGAGAACTGATGAAGCGAATAAGATGTAGACAACACAAAAGTTGTTCTAAAACAAAACGGAAACTATTCTGTAAACTACTTTTGCTGAAAATTCCAAAATGGAATTAGTCAATAAAAATGTTGGAAATAGTGTTGTAGAGAGTGGGTGCACCAAACACAATCAACTCTCAAATAGGCGCAATTTCTTTCTCTTTTCTTGCTCTACAAAAAATAGATAAGAACTCCGCTTTAGGTGCCTTCTATGCCACAATCTTATCAGTTTTTGGGAGAGAGAATGTGTGGAGGAGGAATGTAACGGGGCCGCCCGTTTTCGACTCCTACTCTTCCAAAATGTTGAACAAATATCAAGTTTATGACAGGTTGAAGGGGCTGGAATTATATGACACAATCTGAAAAAAAACATGAGTTGAACATGAAAAGAGATGGAACGGAGTTCGAGTTTTTAGATGAGGGGTTTTGTAGTTTTTTTTTCTGTTTGAATAAAATGTATAATGTAATGAGTAGTACTAAAAGGTTTCTACAAATAAAAATCTGTTTATTAGCAAACAAGTACAATAGTAGTTTGAGTCATGGATTTAACTCATATAATTGAAATCTTTATTGATAATTCAACAATTCGACGTTTGAATTCAATGAACAGAATAAACAACTAAATCATCAATTAGATATTTATAGAGTTGTAACAACTCTTTCGACATAATACCGATCTTCTGGAAATACGTGACGTGGAGCATTTGCAATAACATAATCTGGAATCCTTGTGGTTCTTGGACTGACAATTCGAAGAAGAGCATGCTCGAAGTGGATCAAATCTTTCTCACATTTCCCACAAATATCATAATCAGCACATTCGAGACAGTGATAACGACTTCCGTGAATTGGGAGACGACAATGACAGCAGTGGATATGGAAGTTCGCATGACTGCTGGCTGAGCTGTGTGCTCTCGATCTGTCATCAAATCGAACGGAATGCCGATGAGATACTTGGGATGGTGTTCGGATTATTGGGATCGTTTCATAGTAATTATTATGCAAACTGGATCGACGGGTCGTTTCTGAAAATCATGAAATTAAATGAGACATTCAATTAAACAGCGAGGGCTTACCTTCCAGTCGAATGTATAATTGAGGAAGGACATGATCTTGATTTTGAACACAATCCATTACTTGGAATGAGTCAGTGAGCTCATTTCTCGCTCCTAGTGTGCTATCTGAAAGTTCTGATTCAATTTTCCAATGGATACTTGGATAGCTTACCAGAGAAAAATCGATATGTTCTGTCGGATGGAAACATTTCGTGAGCAGCTTCAATAATTTTTTCCATTGCATTATACTTGTTTAGAAATAAAACTTTTGATCTCTGATAACTGTTGTTGTAAAATGTGACGTGGATATCTTGCGGGATTGTCTGAAAATAAACTAATTTCTCTGTCATCACCCAATAAACTCACTGAAAACGATCTACTCCTCCGGAAACTTCTTTCCACTGGAATCCGTTCCATCAGTCGTCTATAACGTAAACTACTCATACCTGAAAGCACAAAACACAATTTGGATTAAAATTAATAAATTTCACACAAAAAATATGCCGAAATACTTTTTTCGAAAAAAAAGAGGAAGGAAAAGTTAGGAATTGAAAAGACCGAAATTCAAGTGAAAACTGTTGTGTCAACGCTGCGTCAAACTATTTTGATAAGATAACATTTCCCTCACTGTTAGTCATTTGAAATGATGGAAAAAATGGAGCTTCATTGAAATTTAGTACTCGAGAATTTCAAGAATTTAAGAAGGAACAATCAATTTGTTGTTAGTGTGGCGGTGTTTTGATTTGAAATAGTTCGCTCCTTGTTTACAAATAAAAGCAGGCCTTCTCCTCTGATTCGTTCGGAGCTCTTCTCGAAACTTCCGACGATCTTCGTGCATTTTCTTCCTTTGACACTCAAATTCATCTTCCTGAAATGTCGAATTTTAGCTTCTCAATTTTCAAGATTCCAACTCACAGTCATTTTATCCTTCAACAACAGAACTAACTTCTCTCCGCCATCAAACCGGATACCGTATCTTCGTTGATACCGTAATCTTGTTGCTGGATCAAAACTCTGTTCCATCATCAAAATGATAGCAGACCATTGACGAAGCCATTCAAGAGAATTTCCAGAAACTTCTGTGTAAGTATTCGTCATCATGGCAATGAGCATATTAATTAGGAGAAGAGTTACAAGGAGCATGTAGACTACGAATGTGATCTGGAGAATTTCAAACATATGGGACACTCCTAAATGAATTACTAACCTTTCCTATAACTGTATGCTCACATTCCTCCAGTTGTTCAAAGAAAACAGTGAATTCGGTCAATGACATTATGAACATTCTAACATAACTTTCAGCAACATTACTCATTATACTAGGTTCTCTATTTCCAGAATCATTTCTTTTGTATCCCAGAAAGATGACATAAAATGCTTGAGAGAAACCAACAACAATGACCAAATAGATCAAGAAGAATCTCATTAAATCTCTGATTATGATTTTGTAAAGCATCAAAACGAATGGTCCGACTGACTTGAATCCTCTGAAACAGTTAAATCTCTTTTTAGATCGTCTTGACAAACCTACCTGCAGAAAAATAGAAACTTAAGAGAAGTAAGCAGAACTATAACTATCCAAACAATATCTTCTGCCTCATCCAAACAAAAAATTCTCAAAAAGAATGTGATGACCATGAGAATACAAGAGAATAGAAAGATGGCTTTGGCTGGGAATCCGGATAGACCGAGTACATACAAATGATATCCGACGTTTTTTATATGGAGTAGAGCTTGGACAAGGTATAGAGTTGCTCCAGTTACACAAATCAAATGGAGAAGGTGATAGATCTGAAAGTTTGAGAAGAAACGTCAGTACCAAAATATTTAAGTTTTAAGTTACAATTGTTGAAACTGCAGACTCATTGAAACTTCTTGTTTTGAAATCATAAAAACAAATAAGATCATTCGAAATATGTTGTTTTCTTTCAAATGGACTTGGACGAAGTAGGAAACAAGATGTGACGCAGACGAAATAAATACAAAACATGAAAAGTTGAGCGAATAATCTGAAATAATATAGTCTTCCACTTTTCATCCTAAGGTAATACCTTACGTTTTTCTTCCATAAGCGATCCATTTATGATGTACAAGTTGCTCCAGGAGGTGTGGAAGTAAGGATAAATGCTCCGCTTTTTCTCCGTAAACTGCTATTGTCAATACTGATTTCTGATTGATACTTCCACTTGTTGGCTCAATTGAATCCACGTGTTCAAGGGGATAAGCAGCCGATTGAGTTCTACCGTATGTCCAATTAACTGTTCTCTCCTCTTCAACTATTTTCTGCATCATCTTTAAATATTTTAGTTGAAAACGAACAACACCTACGCTATCTCTACCTCTTTCTTTGCTAGGAAAGCAGCAAGGGTCAATGGAGTTAAATTCTGCCGATTTTGAATGTGTAGATCAGCACCCAATGTCAATGCCATTTTGAACATTTCCTAAACCCCCTTGATATTAAATACAGCTATTCTTTTCACTGACCCAATTCTCATGGATAGTACAAATATGTAAAATGGTGTTTCCGTTTGTGTCCGCTGCATTAACATCTGCTCCGTGAGCCACCAACATTCGAATACATTCCGGTTGACTGAGACAAGCAGCAAATGAAAGGGGATATTCACCCCAATAAATATGGCTAAAAACGAATTGTAATAACTGAAAACTGGTAATTTTCACTCACCCAGGATACTTTGTATGTTTACTAATTATAGCATGTTCTACTTCTGGATGATCAGTTCTAGAGCCTTTTTGATCATCACAAGTAAAGAAATTTCCAGAACATCTTGCATGAACATCAGCTCCATTCTTCAATAAATATCTTACAAACTCTGCATTTTCGGACACGATTCCCATATGCAGTACAGTTTCACCATAATATTCATCACTCAAATAAAAATCATTGATTATTTTTGGAAAGATGGCGATCAATCGTTCAGCAAGTAGCTTCATATGATCAGGAAGGCCTGCTAAGAAGCATGTATGCAAAAGAGTTTCTCCAACTGCTCCACGAGAATTCAATTTCCAACAGATAAATCGACATTCTGTTGATGGATTAGTTACAGCAAAAGTGTTTCCTGTACGTTCTTTGTGTCTTTGAGCAATTATATCTGATAACGGTATCATTTCTCCCAGACCATTATTGTATAGCATTGGTTCTACTTTCTGAATCAGAACAACGGTAACAAGGTCTTTTGATAAACTCACCTCCAAAATCTGTCGATTCAATTCTTCATGATTTCCAGTTTTGACTGCTTCCATTGCCAAGTCAGCAAGAAATCCACGTCCACTCATATCAGCCAGTTTATTGATGGCGTTGTTAGATGCATTCACCTGATTCTTGATACCCGCTGTAACTGCACTTGAAGCATTACCCATTTCGAAAGTATCTTGTTAGAATATTCAACGATTTGTCGAGAAGAAGTAAGGTGGGAAGGAATGTTTTGAAACTCGTCGACACAAGGCAATGACTCTTATACCGGATATGTGACATTTCATACGACTGAATGAGTTTTTCTAATATTTTTCTAATTCTTTGCTGAACTCATTCTTTTGTCAAATTAAATAGTTATGAATCACTGCCACAATTGGAGTCACACAACACGTAAAGCAATTCATGCTGTAGTTTGAAAGTTTCTCAAGATTTAACACTACTTTAGTTAAGGTTGATTGGTGAAAGAATGTCGTCAAACGACTTCCAAGTTTGCTGACAGCATTCTTCGATTGCACACCCAGGCTGGAAAAATTTCCTTAATTTGTATTAACCATGAACAAACAATAATTCGGAATAAACGAGCAACTTTATTTAAAGGAACGTTGGATTATTGAGATTTGTGGCCCTAAAGAGGGCCGTTGGGTTCGGTTATTGGTTGAGATCAAGTTTGCTTGAATACCAAAAGGTATTTAAGCGCGCTCTCCTCGGATGCGTCTGGCAAGCTGGATATCCTTTGGCATGATGGTGACTCGCTTAGCGTGGATGGCACACAAGTTCGTGTCTTCGAAGAGTCCGACAAGGTAAGCCTCGGCAGCCTCTTGAAGAGCCATGACGGCGGAAGATTGGAAGCGAAGATCGGTCTTGAAGTCCTGGGCGATCTCACGAACAAGTCGCTGGAATGGCAACTTGCGGATGAGGAGCTCAGTGGACTTTTGGTAGCGTCTGATCTCACGAAGAGCGACAGTTCCTGGACGGTAACGATGCGGCTTCTTGACTCCTCCTGAAGCTGGGGCCGACTTGCGGGCAGCTTTGGTCGCCAATTGCTTTCTTGGGGCCTTTCCTCCGGTCGATTTACGGGCGGTTTGCTTGGTACGAGCCATTGCGTTTAGATAGAATCCGATTTGGGACTGCTAACTAATACGCACACTGATTTCCTCTTATAACTGCTTGCGGTGGGTGGGCGGGGTCAAACCTCGAGGAGGCAGCGCGGGCATTCGGTAACCATGAGGCAACGAAAAGTGTGTCCCCGCAGGGTGGTTCGAAGTGACTCCGCCTGCCCACCGCAGAAAGAACAAAACCATGGCATAATCTGCTTCATCTTCATCTCACTTGTGAGTCTTCATCAACCAATCGCTCAACAATGTCCGGACGTGGAAAGGGAGGAAAAGGTCTCGGAAAAGGAGGAGCCAAGCGCCATCGCAAAGTTCTTCGTGACAACATCCAAGGAATCACCAAGCCAGCTATTCGCCGTCTCGCTAGAAGAGGAGGAGTCAAGAGAATCTCTGGACTCATCTACGAAGAGACCCGTGGAGTTCTGAAGGTGTTCCTTGAGAACGTCATCCGTGATGCCGTCACCTACTGCGAGCACGCCAAAAGAAAGACCGTTACCGCCATGGACGTCGTCTACGCTTTGAAGCGCCAAGGAAGAACCCTGTACGGATTCGGAGGATAATTTCCTTCGCTTTCATGCAAACCAATAACCGAACCCAACGGCCCTCTTTAGGGCCACAAATATCCAATAATCCACATTTTTCTTGTTGAATAAAGATCTTTTTTACTTTTTCTTCGATCAAAAAACATTAACTAAATTATTCATATATCCTTCTGATCTAGTATATCCAACTCGGAGGATTGTAAAATCCTTTTCGGGATCTCTACAAGTCACTATTGAGTTTCTTTTGATCAAATCAGTCGAATAAATTTCGAAAACTTTGAGATTTTTTGTTATTTTCTCGAAAACTACCGAGCCAAATTTGGTCCCATCTATACAAAACGTGTAAAAACTTCTGATGCATGTTTTAAGCTATCATTCGTTTGATAATGTGGAGAAATAAAAACGCTGATAGATTATAACGAAATCAAAAATGAAAAATTGCCATTTCGACCTGAAATAAAATCTGAATCCAGGATTTTCAGTATTGAATGGGTGGATAATGCACTCGGAATAATTCTAAAACTAAAATTTCCTTACTTCCGACCTTATGCTTTACGCTAAAAATTAAAATAACAACGATTAAGACCTGCTAATTTCTCAAATGTTTCGTTTCATGACGGTAGATCAAAAATTTTCTTGCAGTTCTTTTTGGGAGGCTGGGAGACCGTGCAATGCTTAGTTTTTCAATTTACAGCTAGAGAACTACAGAATAACTTTCCGGTCAGTGTTCTGCTCGTCAATCTTTTTATACCATATGCGCATAGAGTTTTCGAGATTTTTTGTCATTTCATCTAATCGCGAATAGCCCCATTATGCCAATTAATGAAGCTCAACGAGGATTGCCAGTTAATTAAAAATGGTAGAGTACTTTTGTTCCTTGGGAAACGAATTTTTTCACGTCGGATTTCCAGATAAGATATGATTATTCAAACAATCTGAAAAACGAAGAAAATAAGATACGAATTTATTCAACTGGCAAATGTTGGATTATTGGATGTTTGTGGCCCTAAAGAGGGCCGTTGGGTTCGGTGGGGTTTGCTATCGGCCAAGTATTTACTTGCTGGAAGTGTACTTGGTGACAGCCTTGGTTCCTTCAGACACAGCGTGCTTGGCGAGTTCTCCTGGAAGAATCAGACGGACAGCCGTCTGGATTTCGCGAGAAGAGATGGTCGAACGCTTGTTGTAGTGAGCAAGACGAGAGGCCTCAGCAGCGATACGCTCGAAGACGTCGTTGACAAACGAGTTCATGATGGACATGGCTTTGGAGGAGACTCCAGTGTCTGGATGAACTTGCTTGAGAACACGGTAGATGTAGACAGAGTAGGACTCCTTGCGGTGAGCCTTTCTCTTCTTTCCATCCTTCGGCTTGGTGACGGTCTTGGCGGCCTTCTTGGCTCCTTTGGCGGAAACTTTAGGTGGCATGACGGAAGTTGTAGAATTTGATATTCTTGCTGTTGGGTTGTCGAACAATTTATTTATATGCGGCTGCGGTGGGTGGGCGGGGCTATGAACACAGGAAAGTGTGGAGTTTATTCGGTGTGCGTCTCTGTCGTCATGGTGTGTCCCCACAGGGGGAAAGCAAAAAACTCCGCCTACCCACCGCAGGAAAAGTATGAAAGGGAGTGCTGCGTTTGAATCGACAGATTCGTTCTAATCGACCTAATCGCTCATCAACCAACAATGTCTGGACGTGGAAAGGGAGGCAAAGCCAAGACCGGAGGAAAGGCCAAGTCACGCTCGTCAAGAGCTGGACTTCAATTCCCAGTCGGTCGTCTTCACCGTATTCTTCGCAAAGGAAACTACGCTCAACGCGTCGGAGCCGGAGCCCCAGTCTACCTCGCTGCTGTTCTCGAGTACCTCGCCGCTGAAGTTCTCGAGTTGGCTGGAAACGCTGCCCGTGACAACAAGAAGACCCGTATCGCCCCAAGACATCTTCAACTCGCTGTCCGCAACGACGAAGAATTGAACAAGCTTTTGGCCGGAGTCACGATCGCTCAAGGAGGAGTTCTTCCAAATATCCAAGCCGTTCTTCTTCCAAAGAAGACCGGAGGAGACAAGGAATAAGAACTTTCTTCCAAAAAACCCACCGAACCCAACGGCCCTCTTTAGGGCCACAAATATCCGAAAATCCAAATTACATGTGAATAAAGAATTATAGTTTTGTACCCTATATTGTCATGTTCTTCAGTTTACATTCTAAACGGCCGCTATCTCGAAATTTATTATGATGACAATGAAATAAGTCATCAAAAGCTGACATAAAATGTATGTGGTGTTTTTAACGAACTTCCATTTACTGTGAAAAAAATAAAGTTTGGCCAAGGATTTTCAAAAAAAAATTTCGCGCCCAAAACACTTTAGTGCATTTGTCAACTAAAGTGTTTTGGGCGCGAAAATTTTTTTTGAAAATCCTTGGCCAAACTTTATTTTTTTCACAGTAGTTGGAATTATTCGTAAATTATGTCCTCGAGTACTTCACAATTTTTTTTCTGCAGCCCGTTCTATTCAACGAACGAGACACAAAATTTTGTAGAAACGCAGACACGACGTGTAGTCTCGTAGCAGGCAGCAGGCAGTTCCTGCTTTTTCTTTCTAATTTCGGCCTAATTTATTATTTTTCCAGCTTAATCATGACTGTTAATGTCGTATCGAATAACGGGTCCTCTGGAATTCCTCCGTTAGTCTTCATCGGTGGTGGAAATATGGCATCCGCTTTAATTAAAGGTTGTGAGAAAAAAAGTGAGTTAGAATATTTCTTTATAGTTTATCAATAGTTTTTTTTTCAGATTTCGTGTCAAAAAATAATATTGTTGTGAGCGTTCAAACGGAAAAATCAGCAGAGAAATGGAGAAAGCAAGGATATGAGAATGTCTTCACGAATACCTTGGAAATGCTCGAAAAATACCCAACGGCAGTGTACATCATATGCGTGAAACCACAGGTCTTCGAAGAAGTTGTTTCGAGCTGGCCTGTGAATTCAAGACCGAAATTCATACTGTCTGTCATGGCTGGAGTTCCGCTTAAGACGCTAAGTGCGAAAGTAAGTTATTCCCGTCAGCAAAACTTGAATAGTTTTTATTTTTTCGTTCAGCTTCCATTTGTTTCCGGAAATACCACAATCATTCGTTTGATGCCAAATGTTGCCAGTTCCATCGGAGCTGGGGCTTCAACAATGTGCTATGAGAGAAGCAGCACAATCGAAAACCAAGAAATCTATATAAAATATGCTCGCGAGTTCGCTGAGTGTGTTGGAACCGTCGAGATTATTCCGGAACGTTGCTTCAATCCGGCTATGGCTATTGGTGGAAGCAGCCCTGCATGGACATTTATGTACATCGAATCGCTCGCTGATGGAGCCGTAGCTCAAGGTTTGGGAAGATCCGAAGCGAAAAGACTGGCTGCTCAGGCTGTACTGGGAGCTGCTCAAATGGTGCTCGACTCTGAATCAGGGTTCGACATTGAGACTCAACACTTCGGATTTCTCAAAGACAAGGTTTGCTCTCCTGGAGGCACAACAATCGAAGGTGTACGGACACTCGAGAAAAACGGTTTCCGTTCTGCCGTTATGGAAGCTGTTATCGCCGCATCGTCTAAGGCCGATGATATGGCGAAGGCGACAGCTAAGTGAATCTGTTTTACAATAATTTTGTGATTGTTGTTAGTGAATTTTAAAATAAAATAACTTTTTATAAAAGAAAGAACTAAACTAAAAAAACGATTAAAACAGTAACTAATGTGAAATCTTGATGTGAATTTTTTGAGATGTATTAAAGATGAGTAGAAGTTAGACTCGAGATCCTTTTTCCAGTCCTAGAAGCTTTTCAGCCAGTCCCACGTAATATACGGTTTGAGCGATACCGAAAAGGGGAGCCATCACCATCATCCGACAAATGGCTCCTTTGAAAAGAGCCTTCACACCTTCGTCGAGCCAAATTCTATAGAATGCATGCACAATTCCGGTATAGTTGGAGCATCCGGCTTGAATTCGTGTCTTGACAACATCCAACGGGGTCACAAGAAAGGATGCTGTTGCTCCAGCGGTTAATCCTGAAACAAAACTGGCCCAGAACACGGCATCTCCTGAAAAAGGACTAAATTAAAATAATTAAGAAACTTTTTCAATTACCCGAATCATCTTTTTTTCTTGGTCCTAATCCATCCAAATAAGCAAAAAGCGGGAAATATAGCGCAGAAAATGATACGTCTCTGGCCATTGTTGGTCCGAGTCCTCTGTACAAAGCTCGAATACCTCCATCTTTTGTCAAAAGATTCCAGATCAGTTTTGTAGCTTTTACTTTATCTTTGGACTGTTGCATGCGGATTTTCAAAAGTTCCATTGGTGTTGTGATTGCGACTTGACAGAAGCCTGCAGCAGCTCCGGCAAGCATTCCACGTGGTGTTGACAGTCTTTCTGCTTGATCTTTCATTAGTGCATGTCGGAAGAAGTCATTAGCGACCAGTTTGATTGCCTTTTCTGGAGTGATCAAGAAGATATTCACAGACGCGCCCTGAATTTGAATTTTATTTCGATGTGTTCAAAAATTGTCTCTCACCTGATACATCCCTTTCACTTGGTTCAGTCTTCCAGGTGCTCCTGCTAACCATGACTTTTTGAAACAATCTGCAATTCCGGTGTAGGTGGCAGTGCCTTTCTGATTTTGAAGACGTGTTTTGACAAGATCCATCGGGAAGA
This sequence comes from Caenorhabditis remanei, assembly GCF_010183535.1. Classification (NCBI taxonomy): domain Eukaryota; kingdom Metazoa; phylum Nematoda; class Chromadorea; order Rhabditida; family Rhabditidae; genus Caenorhabditis; species Caenorhabditis remanei. The sequence continues at coordinate 13,939,288 of NC_071331.1, forward strand.
CACATGAAACTCCAACAACTCCAGAGATTCCACCATTGAGCACCTTTGGAAGGTATCGAATTGGCTGCTCATCGCGTTCCTCTTGTAAAAGTTCTAACTCATCAACGTCCATTCTGAAACTTGTTTCCTTATCGAATTAGTGTTCCTTTCGTCTCTCGAAAAACATGAACAAGGATGTGAACCCGACAGAAAACCAAATGAAATAACTTTCTAATATAATTCATGTTTACTTAAAAATAGCTACATTAACACGTTTAGTTGGAATATTTCGGTTATTTGAAAAGAGTAGAATATTTTACAAAGCATAATCAATTATATTTTAAACCGAGTTGAATACAAATTCCAGTGATGGTTTGTCGATAGGTGTTGACGAGGAATGATGAGTTGCATACACTCCGAACATGTGTTGTCCGAGTGTCATGTCGTCATTATCGTTGCCTCGAGCGTTTTCGATAGGCTCTTCCACATCTCCGGCTGATTCTGTTCTGAGATCATTTAAGGGAATTTCTTCGAAATCTTTTTCTGATGATGGGCTGAGGTCGTCGTCTGGCGACTTCAGTTGGCTTCCGTTTTTATACGGTTTCAAAGTAACTTTTCCGTGTGTGATTTTGAACTTCGGAATACCGGTGGATATGGAATACTTGATGACGCTCAGCATCGTGGAAGCGATCACAACGAAAAAAAATACGGAAAGAATTGTGAGCACTGAAACATATGACATAAGAAACTTTGATTTGCAAGTCAAATGAAACTTACTAATCTCCTTGTTTATGTCATCTTTATTGCTACTCTGTTTTGTGAATACTAGTGAGTTTTTCACAGCCAGTACGAATAGAGTAGTGAAGATGGATAGTATTGATATATAAACGATGAACCAAGCCCATTTGTTTCTGAAGAATTGCATTGGAGTAGCAGGCTCGAAGCCGGAGTAAACAACGCTACATTTTGAACACAATGGTCTTTCTTCAATAAACGGACGGAGACAACCGTAATGAAATACTCTTCTGGAAAAATAGGTAACTTATATTCTCAACGTTCAGTGGTTACTACCTGCAGAAACATGGACTAATTTTGTAGCCGAGTTGTACTTGTAACTTCTCTTGAAACGGTTTGTATTGATAGTTTTTGTCGTGGCATGCCGTGCAAGGGGGTGCATTGTCAGAACAGCAGCTACTTATCCTGTCCGTTTTCTTCGATTGAAGCATTTTGGTTGATCGTGGAATCGTATTCCCCTGACCGCAGTTGCTGCATTTAGCTTCTCCGAATTTCTTTCTGTTCCGAGTTGCACAATCTACATGAACGAACATACTGAAGATGAAACATGTTACAGGAACCGATAGAAGACTTACAGTTGACAATCACATGGCTTAATATAATCGACGTTGTTGATAGGACCACTAATGTTTTTATAGCAAATATGACAATGTACTGCGGCAGGAAGTTTGTGTGAGCCCTAAAAATATCGGTAACAGCGTAGAACGAGATAGCGAATTATATTTACCCTATTTGGCGTTCGTCCTTCGCCTTGGCTTTCATCGGGATGTATAACTGACAATCCTTCTGGGAAGTATTCTTCCACATTCATTTTAAAAGTTAGTGAATACGAGTTTTAGTGGGATATCGATGATGAATATGAAGCACAGAGCTTCACGAAGTGTTGCGTCACTCGAATTTTCATGTCGTTTTACGGCTGCGGTCTTGCAACGAAAAAAGTTTTACTACTGTAACTGTCTAGTTTCTCTTCATTTTCCATTCTCTCTCGTCAGTAATTATGATTTCCAGTATATTCAAAACATTGATTTTTCATCTTAATTTTCTGTTTAACTACTTTTCTGCTCAACAAATATGTCTTTCTGTATAGAAGGACAGAATTCTGTCTTGCTCCCGTTGGGAGTCATTAATTACGTTACGTAACATGTCAGTTTTAAGTAATTAAACGGATTGACAGCCAATTCGAAATGAGGAAGTAGATTTCGACGATGATCACGAAGAGAATGATAAGGGTAGTATGCTTGATAGATCGGTAACGCGCGAGCGCAGATCATGTGATGACGTAACAGAGAATTCTTTGATCTCATTATAAGGTGAATTTTCATGTACAACCTTGTTGAATAATCTGAAATTAGCCGGTTCCCCGTTTAAAATAATTTTCAGAATTTCCGCAAAGAAAAATTGTTATGAAGGCTGATCATAGTTGCCATGTTTTTAGGGATAGAAACAGTAACTAGTTAGTGAAACCAGTGAGTGTCTGATAGAGGATCCTGAAAATGCGTTCGAATAAGCAGATATAACCACATCTTCTCTTTACGCATCCATTACTTTTCACGAGTATGGACGTTTTGATCTACAAGTTATCCGCCGTGATCCGTTTTATATGTAGTTTGATTTGTTTATCTTCCCAGTCTCATTTATTCCAGGAATGATTATTCGACAGTTTCATTCTCCTTCTCTACTCCTGCCTGATTCTGACGACGTTTTGCTTCCAACAATGACCTGTTTGTGAATTTTGGTGAGTTTGATTATATTTTCCTAGTTCTCGAATTCGAATTTTTAAATTTAAATTTTTTTTTCTCGAGGCTATTCCTAGTTTTCTAATTTGACCACACACCGAAACTCGCCCTCACCCCGAAGAGCAGATACGATCTTTCGCACTGTTTTTCTCCCAATCGGCATATAACAAGCATTAGAAAATTCTCGATTCCTGGTAACCAAACGGAACAAGTGTTCAGCTAATAGCCGAAAAGCAATAGAAATTGAAGATATGCCTTATCTCATTTTAGTATTAAGAACCATGTTTGAATTTAAGCATGAGAGGAAGTATTAGGTGAATAAGAAAAATTTTCAATACTTCATCTTTTAATCAGCCCGGTCATTTTTATGAAAACGAGTGGAGAATAAGACAGAGAAGCGACCTATGCCCATCAAACTGATAATTCAAATAGATAAGAAAATACCCTCAAACAAACCAGATGATAATTCGTTCTCATGGTCTTCAGAACATATTTTTGTGTGTTGATGCACTTTCCAAATGTCATTTTTCCGTTTGACCAATAAGTTTCTTCGTTTTCTTTAAGAATGGGTCAAAACACAAATTCTCACGCTTCACTCTGCATGTCAGGAGTCTGTGTTGTCTCGGCGCCGGAAGGCATATATTGTAGGCCTTCTCTCTCATTCTCCTTCTTCTTTTTTTCATGATAGGACAAGTTAGGGCGCGGTCGGAACAGGTGGGAACTTCTCCCCCTATTCTGATATCTCATATCAAAGAGAGTACGAAATGGCGCCTAGAATTCCGGCGCCGGCGGACCCCCAGATTCTTGTTGACTTCTTGGCTTTTTGGTTATGAACAATGTCAATGGTTTAGCTTCATGACATTCATTTTGGTATAAAACGAGAAATTTCTTTCTTTTTGCAGATACTCATGCTAGCTGTGCACAACAAAGATTCAAAGTTTCTTTTGGAAGTTTTGTCTTCTCTTGAATCGAGCCTCGACGAAGTCATATCACCGCCATTCTTCATAATGTCAGAGTAAGTTGCCCATCCATTTATTTGTTTTTCATAACAAAATATTATTCAGTCAACTCGACCGTCAAAATTCTATCAATTATGTGGTGGGACTCCTGCGACAAGCACTTCTCGATTCCCGTGTCGGATGGGTTGTTCGTATGATGTTTGGTCCACGTGAACGTGCTCTTACCGCTGAAGAAATTATCTCTCTAAACAGTCGCGCGTTTCCACTCAACGCAAAACTCCCGGATAATTTTCTTGAAAAATTCAAAGGTTTACCCCGGGTTCCAATGGAGACCATGCTTCGAATGCTGGGATGGAAGGATATTCACAATCTGCAATTAGTCGCTGGACCATTTGCTGACTGTATTGCGTGAGTTTACAATTTAGTAAAAATCAGTTCATAAAAGAAACAAAAAAAAGCTATGAAATAGTTTTAGGAATGAGTTCAAAAAACCTGAAACAAAACTGTGTTTTGCTCCTCTCCTTGATGAAGCAAGTATTAGTAAATAAGTAACATACTGTATCAGTATTATGTTTAAAATCCGCATCATCATATTTTCGTTTAGGGCCGGTCGTCGAAACTTCCCCATGCATGAGTTGGTTCAGGGAGCTGCTTTGTTGGTTGGTACGGAGAAAGTTATCGTCTATAGGTACAACGGAAAGTAAGTTAGAGTTCCTTCCGCTGCTCATCTTATCACATGTTTATTCAGAGTGGAAGTCAACCACGACCAGTTCGCGAGAAGTCTGCGAACAGTCCGAGTGAAAAACCTAACATTAAAACAGGAAGGAACACTTCGTGCTGTATCGTATCATATTCCCGAACTGTCATGCAATACTTTAAATCTTCGAATCTCTGATGCAGTTGACCCCGTGGAAGAAGAGTTAGTTCTGTAACAACAAAAGTAAATACTTCAAGTCTTATTTCAGGGAATTGGCACAAGTTGTGGAGCAGATTATCGTAAATCCACATATCACGGAACTCAGTCTGATCGCCAGAAAAATAGGTGACACACGTGCATTGATGAATCGTTTGGATGCTATTAAAGCTCGTGGTCAACATCTCAACCAAGCAAAGTCGACAATCGTCGTCATCAGCCCATAATAGTTTTAAACAACCAACTGTATATATTTCATTATCTCGTTCGTCAGTTACTATCTGATTATTCTTGCCCACAGAACTCTAACTTGTACTTCTGTAATTTGGTGATAAAGAGTAAGCAACTTCTTGGCATGGATGTTTAATGTGCAGGGAAGATCAGAGTTTCTTTAAATTTTCAGTTTCATGATGACGTCAAAACACGAATTTCCATTTAAGAGCTTGAACTAGTTTGTAAGCGAAAACTCGATTTTGAGTTTCAAGTAAAAACTCGATTTTGAGTTTTGTTTGTTCATGGTCCATCAAAAACTCTTATTCATTGTTTGAAATTCGAAAAACCATAAAAATGCAACATAAGATTTCTAAACAAAGAGAGAATGATGTGATCGTTATAGTATCCACAGTTTTTCGTCAAACAAAAAAGTAATAAAAATTGGATGAGCTCATCGGCCGTGATTCATTTTCCCTTATAAGGAACTGTCATATCGTTGTGAGCTATCAATTTTCACATTTTCACAGCAAGTTCTTTTTTTGAAACTTCACTTTTTCAGAATGAAATTCACTCTTTTGCTGTGGATTTTGCCCAGTATATCTGCATATCTTTACTCTCTTGAGGATGTAAATGTCAAGTGTCCGGCTACCCCTGAAAAAGTAGAAATACGAGCTGGCGGTCCTTTAAATGGATACACACAATTTTATGGGATTCCAGCCGAATCGGACGAAGACGCTTCCTTTAATTTAATAGAAGTTATAATTAACACTACCTACAACACTAAATTGTGAGTTAGGTGACATTTAGCTGGATTCGAAGTTTCAATTTCAGGGAATATCCTGAAAATGCGAAAATCAGTTCGTTTCCAATAGAAACAAGCGATGTACCAAAGTCCTGTTACGCTGCCACTGAGCCGCTAAATCTCAAGGGAGTGATCTATTTTGTAGATAAAAGTGAATGAAAAAGTTTGTATCTATATCCAAATATGCATAATTTTAGATTACACTGACATGGATGTTTATCAAAGTAGAGGAAATAACTATACTGTTGAGATCAGCAAGAACTACACGACCGTTTTCTCACGGAAGAGCACTGGATCTACACTTGGCAGTTTTGTCACAGATAATGTTAGTTTGAATAGAGTTTTGATATTCCATTTAACATACGTTTCCCAAACAATTTTGCAATTCAAAAGGAAGAAGCAAAGCATAAAAGGCAACTAATTTGATAAGAAAAACTGGATACATATCATGTATTGTTACTTTGAAACAACATTCATTCCTAATCGCATCAAAAATAATAAACACTTTCCGATTCCTCTTTGCATATATATTTTCAAGGATACTTCTTTCGAAATCCATTCTGGACTACCTGGCGATAATGACAACCTCATCTTCCAATATGAGTGAGTACAAGAAAAGAAACAATGATTTTCAAGAATTTCATATTTTCAGCTCTAGCCAAAAAGTTGATCAACTCTACATTGCTCAGAATTATTTTTATGTTCTGAACAGTGGCAAACCTTTCAGTTTCACTGTCTCGGACAAAATAGGTGACTTTCCCGGTGGTTCTTCTTAAATTATAACATATTTCAGTGGATCCCTCTACCACAACTTTTGGACTCAATGGATTCATCATGTCGCCTAACTTTCCAGCAGCACCACCTGACAGTTACAAAGATCTGAATGTCAAACTTGAGAAAAGAGAAGTTGAGAAAATGATAAAAGTGAAGGTATCTTAGGTGTCTGAATTGTCATGATAAATGGAATAACTACTTGAAGGTGTCAGCAATTCAATCACCAGATGTAGAAAAGGCTGGAGAAGAAGGCATTGTTCTGGACGAAAAACCTTCGGTCACTGTTAAATTCGGAAAATTTATCGGGTAGTTATCTGAATAATTTTCAAGCTAATAAAACCGTTCTTAGCACCATCGAGACCAATTCGAACGAGATAAGTCCAGGAGACTTCAGTGAAATTCTTCCAATCACGGCAAACACAATTGAAATAGTGTCTGTCAACTCTGCCTACACTGTTCAGTTTGAAATTGAAGGTATTTTGTTTCTTTCACGCAGATGAATCTATGATTACAGATGTACCAACATCAACAACAGCTACTCCTTCCTCTACTACAAAGCTAACAGTCACTCCAAAACCTGTGACTGGTGGAACGTGCCCACCAACTACATGTCCAGTTGTAACCTGTCCCGTTTCTACACCTTGTTCGTGTCTCACAACAACTACTGAACTATCTACCACTACAATGGGAGCTTCCACTTTGTCCGTGACTTCCATCATTACTATTTTCTTTGTTTATTCTCTCTTTTGATTTCGAATAAAATTTCAAGAAATGCTTTTCACTATCTGAAATGTTCGCAATGATCCCTCTTCGGTTTTCTTTCCGGATGATGATTTAATAAACAATTTCTGAATATCCGAACGAATCGATGGGTTGAAAATAATATAAACATAAGGAGGGAGACCTGAATGGGGACATATGCATTTGCATGGAAGTTTGATTATTCAGCTCACTATGATTGCCAATCCATGCCAAATGGCATACAACGCTCAGGAATTCGGGAACCCAAAAATATTGGATGTAGACATAAAGAAAGCATCCAATGAAATGACACGTGCAAACCGTGAGACATTGATAAGTGACCTGAAAATTGAGATTTGTTAGAATATAGTTCCAGTGATAACTCACCCTTTTCACTAGAGCTGAAGTTTGTTTCATTTGAATTTTCCAACTTTTCTTAAGAAGATACGAGCAGATAATCAGATAACAGAAACCAATGAAAACCATAACAAAGAAATTATTGAAAACATACGCTTCAACTGTATAGTATTCACTTGGAAAATTCTTTGTCACTTCAGTCATCGGATTCAGAAGAAATGCGGAAACCGATGAGTTAAAGAAAGTTGGTTTAGTGAAAAAAGCAAAATAGAAAAAATAGGGAATAGGAAGGAAAAGAAGTACTTGTAAACACCAGTTTTGGAACAAGAAAGCGCATTTTTCCGGAAAAATCAGTTCACAAACTCTGTTGAATGCCAAAAGAAGAACATACAAACAACTCATATGCCACGATCCTGAAAACTGATTAACTTTTGGATCTTGATGGTTTTATCTATATATAAAAAATTAACAAGGGTATTCAATCAGTCATAACTCGATTTTCTAAGAATTAAACCTTTTAATTCAGTCAAATAAGAACATCATGAACTTTCTCCAACGTACCGAATACAAGACATCCTGTAGTGAATGTGAAATTAATCGAATAACACGGATGAAGTCCCCTAATTGAATAAAATCCTGCGAAGTCTGCACAGAAAATCAGACTGAAAATATCGGGAATTCCCATGAAAAACATAATTTTGTAACATGGTAAAGAGAATAAAGTTTTGGAATTGAAAATTATGTAGAGAACGAGAAAATAGACGAATTGAGATATCAATCCAATCGTCATATAAATCAACCCAATTGCCACTTTCGATTCAGTGAAAGAAGAAGTTCCAGTACAATTATAGTAGTAGGGACTGAAACTTTGAGTCAATTGTGTCACACCAATAAATCTCACCTGATAACATTTCCAGATGTGAATATGTCATAGAACATCTCCGACAAAATGACAGAAAAGACTATCTAACTCTGACTTTTATTCACAGACGTGACGTTCATGAAGGAGCGAGAAATACCGATTACGACAAGGGTATTTCAAGTGAAAGAACTTGACAATTAGTGGGTAGCTCAAGAACTTTGTGTCTATTTGAAAACGAGTGAAAATGGAAAACAAGTTCTGCGAAAATCGAGAAAAAAGGAAGTAGAATTTGTGATTAATTCGACGAGCTTCCATGTGAAACAAACAGAAAAATATAGAAATGGACATGAAATTTGTTTGAACAGAAACAGACCGTTCGGTTCAAAAAATCTTTAAAAGGAAAACAGAACGGATAAACGATAAGCACATTCATTGGAAGTAATGGGAAAAGACAGGTGGATCGACTACTCTTTCTTGTCTTCCTCCTTCTTATCATCATCTTTATTCTCTTCATCTTTCTTCTCTTCATCCTTTTTGTCCTCTTTCTTCTCGTCATCCTTCTTTTCCTCATCTTTCTTGTCCCCATCCTTTTTATCTTTTTTCGACTTCTTCGACTTTTTCGATTTATTCGACTTTTTGGACTTTTTTGATTTCTTGGATTTCTCCTTTTCATCCTTCTTTTCGTCCTTCTTCTCCTCGTCTTTCTTCTCATCATCTTTCTTCTCCGACTTCTTCTCACCATCCTTCTTCTCTTCTTCCTTCTTTTCCTCATCCTTCTTCTCATCCTTCTTCTCTTCTTCTTTCTTCTCCACGTCCTTCTTTTCACTCTTCTTATCTCCATCAGCAGCGGCTGCTGGAGCATCTGCAGCAGGTGGAGCAGCAGCGGCCTCTGGAACAGATGGAGGTGGTGCCGGAGCTGTTGGTGGTGCAGTCATTTTTGACTTCGATTTTGGTGGTCTGGAATAGAATAAAAGTCAGCGAGTGAACGCTTTTCAAAAATTATCAGAAAATCAGTGTTACCCCTAATGAGAACCGCCCGAACCAGAACGTCCGTAATAGAAACTATCCGGCTCAAAACCGATTTAGAATATAAGAATCAACACTAATCGGTTTCTCTTTGAAACTATTGAGCCTACCTGCCAGTTCTGATTCGGGCGGATCTGAGAGAACTAGAAACTTACGGTGTCTTTTTCTTTCCACCACATCCAATTAACAACAAAACCGGCCCGAAAAGCATCACGAAGACGTGGAGAAAGTCGAAAGAGCTGATCATCTTTCTGTCGCTTCGTCTGGTTTCTACGATTCGGTTGTATTCGATTTCTAATTTTCGAACTGAAGATGTTCCAATCGATATGTACTTTTTATGTGGTTTATCTTATCGTTCTTAATATTTTTTCTCAGAAAAAATCAGTTTCTGAAAAAATTGTGACAAAGTTCACGTGATAAAAATATCAAAATAATTTCGTATGCTCAAAATTTATTAATTATCCGGACAACAATAACTTATTTTCTTCCCCATCCAAGTGGAGTTGGTGGACGATTGATGGTGTGAACATTTCCTGCATTCGGAATGAAATTGAAGAGTCCTGGCTCTTCGACTTGTGGTGGCTTGTAGAAGATTGATGGTTCATAGTGATCCGCTGGATAGAATGGTAAGAATTGCTGAAATTAACTTGTAGGTGAGATGAAGATCAACAGTGCTTCAGAATTACCGCAGAAACAGCGCAAACGGCGAGAAGAGCCAAGAAACAAGTAGAGAAAAATTGCATTGTCGAATGAGATTTCGATGATTTCGCTACGATTTCAGTCTCCTTTTAAACCATTTTTTAATGAGATCCCTCCGATTGAACGCAATGCAAAAAGTGATAAAAAGGGGTGCTCTCCGAGGGGAGATGACCCCTCAATACTTTGCAGAAAACTTTATTACTCATTGAAGATATTATAGTTTCCTTCTGAAAGCGAAAATGCTGTAACTAGCTATTTTTCAGTGAGTAATTGATTATCGGAATTCATTCAGTCATCGTTCCCCAAACATTCCGGAATCTTGATGACATCACAAAGGTTTTCCCATAAAAATATTCCAATTTATCATCACTCCCACCCAAATATAAACTTTTGAACTTTGAGTGTTTACTGACTCACAGTCAATACGACTCAAATATAAAACTGATTCTTATCATTTCAGACGTTTTTCTTCTTTTAATCGCTTTGTACTTATTTTCAATATTCTTAAAGAAAACTATATTCTTGAACAAAACTATGCAATTATACCTAGCTCTCAGCTGTTTATTACTAGTTGTAGAATCTAAAATTCATATTTTCGAGAGTAAAACTATTCCTGCCCAAAGAGGTACCAGAATCTATTTTTTAACGAATGGAAATGAAGAAGATTTGAGGGACATTACAATCAAAGCAGAAAAAAGTCAGATCGATACGAAGTGAGTTTACGAAATAATGTTTCATTCTACTCTGATGTTCAGTGTATCCAAATATTCTGTCCCACAAGTCGACGGTTCCTTGAATCCTCTCACGATAACTGCGGACAATGATACCGTTGTCATAACGAGACCAGTTGGAAATACAACTCCAGTGACTGTATATCAGGATAGAATAACTGATAGTTTGAACGTATTCCCTGTATTCTCGAATAGTGCAATTCAATTCAAAAGCGGAAAGAACGTTTTCTTTGCGGTCGACAAACCGAACGGAAAGATTATTACAATCAAGAATCTGAAAGTCGACAGACAAAACAATGGATTCCTGAGAGCTTATTCTGGTGTTCCTGGAGATCTAATTCCATCTCCGTACTTGTTTTTCTCTTCTGATCTATATGATGAGTGAGTTCATAAAGGAGAAAACATGTTCATCTAAAATAATTCCAGTGTGAACTTCTACCAACAGCTTGATATTCCACTTTCTGATTTTTCGCTGGACGTAGTATTCTCAGGAGTCAGTTACACTGTTTCTTTTGGCGAAGGCAAGTCTAATTTCTTCTATATCATGTTATTCCAGCTACAATCAGTGATCATGTTATTCCAGCTACAACAACCCTCCAATCTGCTGGTCTAGTAATGTCTCCGGGATTTCCAACAACAATGCAACCAAGTGATGTCTCGTATACTGTTCGTAGAACTGGGGATGAGCTGATATCTCTTCACATGAATGTAGGTTTCTATCAGCCAGTTCACTAATGAATTTCTCGTTTACAGCCATTCTTCTACAGAGAACAGTCTTATATGACAGATATCAATGTGAAGTTTGGGTTCGGAGTGGAACAAGGAAACTCGTATGTGTTTACGCAGTCTTATTCAGATACATATGCAATTGTTTCAGATTTCCATCAGAACTTAATGGAAGGTTAAGTGCATCGGGAGCTATAAATAGTGTTGAAGTGAAATCAATTGGTGCTTTCGCTATCCAGTACTATACGAATTCCACGGCAACTGGTGGTACGGTTCCAGTAGAAATCGGGACAACTCCATCAGTTCAAACTACTACAAAGTCTTCATATCTGAAACAAGCCAGTCTTTCATTTCTTACTTTATTTGTTTCATTGTTATTGAGATAGTTTTGTACATATTTTCAACATAAACGTGTTTTTGTTACAGTCATTTGCATCACAATAAAACGAGAACTTATTTTGTTTTGCTATTACGATTGAAGTATCAAATGGTTCACAAATATCATTGGTTCGATAATATTTGTATAGATTTGAGGGAGAAGAAGCGGATAAAAATTACGAGCAAATACTTGGACTGGAAGCATCTATATTTGTTAGATTCTGGAAACTTCCTTCAAAAACTTCTCATTGTATCGAATATTACTTTGATAAGCAACAAAATATTTATAACCAAAAAGCAAAATTCCGAAAAGTGAAATTACACTTTCCAATCAAAAGGGAGTTGTATAAGCTCAAAATACTCAATTGTATTCTTTCATTGAATTGAAAAAAAACGTGCGTCTCTCATACAAAAGCAGTAAAACAATCAAAATGTTTTTATTGACTTTCGACACGAAAATTGGTCACTTCTTACTTTTCTTTTCATATATGGATGAAATGGGAGAGTTTGTCCAGACGAAAGAAATGAGACAAGAATAATTGTTTGCCCACTTTTCCCTTTGATCTGTAATGGGAGTGCGGAAAAAAGTTGTTTCCCATGATAGCCCTGTAATAAAGTTTTTCTCTCCTTTGGTCCGTATCATCTGTCGGCTCTTTTATGGAAAATGCAATCAAAATGCTCATCGTTTTATTAGTGCGACCGACCGTAACCCGTTATCAATAATTCAAATACAAAGCAGAAAAACGGAAAAGTTTTGAAGAGGCGTAAAATAGATTTAGAATCGGAAGATGGCTGCAAGGAGTAGAGATGCAATGATCTGTGGGAAACTGGATGATTTTGTAGTCGTTTCGAATGGAGATGGAGTTGTGACTGTAGTATCTCTCAATGTGTATTGAATGGCAAATGGTCCATCAGATTCAATGAGGATTCTACTCATTGGACTGTTCGATGTGATGTTTGTACTTCCGTAAGAAGGAACTGGGAAGACGGTTGGGTCCATTGTTGTTGGTGTCATGAAAACAGTAACGTTTGTACTGTAGAATTGACGAGACTGGTCGAATCTTGGCTGAAAAGTCAAGATTTCAGAGTTTTTCAAGGTTTATGAGTACACTTACCACAAGGTATGCATCCACGTTGATTCCATTCTGATTATTAAGATTGAAATCTCTTGTTCCATAAGCTCCAGTTGGGAATCCATCAGTCATCACAAGTCCAGAAGATCCAATTGTCATTCCAGATCTAGTTCCAAACTTGATTTCATACTTCACGTTGGAACTGCTCGATGAGAAATAGAATCTGTCGAGTGGAAGTTCAAGTTGGTTGTAGTTTGTTACACTGAAATATTAGTTTCATTCAATTATTTCACATTATAAAAATCTGACTTACGTGTCAATGGAAGAACTATCGAAGAACCGAGAGTCACTTGGAAGTCCAATATCATCTGGAAGTCCAATGAATCCATAAAGTGGTTGATTCTTCTCCACAACCACATTTTGAGCAACTGGAATCTGTTGGGCGGGGCTGCTCAACTTGAAAAACACATTGGTTCCTTGTTTGAAACTGATCGAACTATTCTCCAGAAGTGGGAAAACATTGAGTTTCGGAGTCGCAGAATTCATATAGAGCCATCCGCTGAGAGGGGTCTTTCCAGTGAAAACAACACTGACCAAATCATTGTCTTGAGTTGGGACAAATGGAGTCAGAGAGCCATCGGTTGTTGGGGCAGCCAATGTGAAACCACTGAACACAAGAGATATCAGATTATAAAAATACTTCAAGAAAGTCTTACTTGGAGTTCTGAGCTGCATTGTTTGTAGTAATGGTCAAGAGTTGAAGATCTTCTTGTGGACTGTTTGAGATGATGTAGATCTGATGAGTCTTGTTCACTTTATACAGAGATTCCGTTCCAGTATAAGCGCTCAACGGGAAAATTGAGGCACTCGAGATTGAGGCGAGGGCAAAAAGAATGAAAAGCAGCATTTGATTTCCAGAAGAAGATGAGAAGAGGAGAAATGTGAATGTCTGAATTTGACTAGCTGAATAAATATATATACAATTTATAACAATGATAATAGGAAGAACCGCAAAAGATAACATGGGAGGAGAATGACACCCACAGCATAAAAAAGTGATAAATGATAAGAGAACAAGTAATGTATGAGTCACTGAGGAGGTTATGGGGTACGGAAATGGGAACGATTTGGGTAAGAAAAGAGAATACCGACCACTGCAAATGGCTATGGTGGTCACCAACCCAACACTCGTGTATTTGCATTTTCTCTTTTGTGTTTTCGGAAAAGAGTGAGTCAGGACGCACCTGGCGCCCCGGTCCGCTAGAGAGGAGCAGGTGTGAACGATTGCGCGTTGGAAGGGAATGGGAACGGAATAGGTGTTTCTGGTTGGAGCTAGATTTCAACAGATGGAAACAAAAAAATGAAGAAAAAGAAATGAGAAAATGAACGGAGGGATGGAGTGAAAGAGGAACAATGAGGGAACATAAAACTCTAAAACGTTCATTTGGCCCAGATAAAATCTGTTTGTAAAACGAAGAGAGATTGGGTCAAGTATATAAAATTGGAAGGTTCTGAATCATGGGGGATTAGAATGTAGAAGAAGAAAAAGAGAGAGCTGTAAAGAATTCTCAGACGACAAGAATGAAAGTGTGAAGGAATGATCTGACAAAAAGAAACCCAATAGTCTTCCAAGTATGTTTGCATATCTAAATGAACCATGAAGTTCAAATAAAATAAATTAGCATCAAACATTATCATCTAGTTCCGTTCCAATCAAATGGTTTCGTCCTTTTTCTCGGAATGTTGAGAATTAATGATCTGAAACGAGACAATACACTTTGAAAGTTTTAGAGAAAGGAGATGTGGATATCTTATAGCTTTTGCTTTTTATGCGAGCATTGGATATTTCTAATTTGCCCACATTCAGACTTTTTCCTTGTGAGAATATACAATTAGTTGTTGATGTTGTTGATGTTGGGTTACGGTATAATCTAGTTGTTGATGTTGGGTTACGGTATACACCTCCTTTCTAGGTCAAATGTTGAAACTTGAAACTCTGAAGCCCCCTTCCTTTATTGTTGTTTGTACAGTTTGCATGACTCAGTGACCACATGTTTGGGAATGCGCATTTGCGGAAGCTGACTGGTTTCTTAATTTTGATGTTTTGAAGAGAAAGAAGTGAGAGAGGATTGTTCAGAGGGATCAGTACAATCTACGTCTTTCAGAAACATCCCATTTTTCCTCTCACTATTGTTCCTCCAATCCAAAAAGAACTACGTCATTACCTGAGTACAAACATATCTCTTGCATGTTTTTTGTTTCAACAAACCCTGTCTACACACCTATTCATTCACTCCGGCTATACCATATTGTTCTTTTTCATTGTTTCTACTTCCTGTCACATCTTCTTTCCCCTTTCTCGTCCTCTATTTTCCTTCCAATTGCCTCATCAACCGTGTCAATTATGGTCCACTGTCCACATATGTTGCCACTTCACACCTTATCCTCTTTTCCGTTTCCTTCTCATTTCTTCTTCGTCTTCTCAATTTCTCATTCCGAACAAGTCTGTCACCAGATGACAATTCTTATCAACTGTTCGCATCTTCTTCTCCGATTTCGGACGCTTTCGAGGTCACTCTGATCCGGTAAACATTGCATAATTGAATATTCACTCACTAAACTTTCCATTTCTTTTAGTGATATCAGATCCTTTCCTTCTCTAGTTTTCTTGTCTTTTTTGCTTAATTCGGATCAAATTACAACCAGAAAATTGATATTTTTGAGTGTGTGACTGAAAGCTTGAATCAAGGAGTTTCTCCTTTTTTATTCATTCGTCTTCTTGTAAACTGCGATTGAATTCAAACTAGATTAAGTCCATAAAAAATCAAAAACCGTACTTCCAAATGTTATTTTTCGATTTCCTTGAAGGCCACATTACCCCTTTTTCTTTTTTTCTTCATCTCGTGCCGCAATAAAACAAAAATGTCTAACTCAATAGTGCAACCTTGTAATTATCCACTGAAGTTTAAATTCAAATATATCTACTCACTATGATGAAACCATATATGGACAATCGCTAAGACTGAGTATCTCATTAGCTTAATCAAGAAAGTTGTAATATGATACAGATCTCACAACTGAACTAGAACATCTTCCCATTCAGAACAGTACCGAGCCGAAAATGTACATTACTTCAATTTTTCCATAGACATTCACCGAGTTTTTTTCTCCGCTCTTTCATAATCCTCCTGCCAAACTAACATTTCCAAACAACTCCTTTTATCCGTTCTTATTAGTCTAAGAGTTCCCAATGACTACTACTACTTGCTCTTTCTCTCTCTATTCAATGACATCTTCTTCTTATTCTTCTTCTTCTTTTTCCATTCAGTCTTCTTGTCACTTCCAGGCAATTCCCTAATGCATTCCTCACCTCCTTGTCCCCTTCTCTTTTCCTCCTATCTCAACCAATTTCGTTCTCAAATCGAATCCGAAAAAGTGCTTCTGCTTCTTCTTCTTTTCCGTTGCACGAAATTTTTCGAATTGGGAGAATTTCTTAAGTCATCCAATTCTAGAGACGCAGACACCACAAAACCCAGAAGCAGACTCCTTTTAAAATGTGCACGAGAATGCTGCCCGCAGTAGTTTTAGTGTATGTTTGTAGTAGTCGAAGAAGAAAAAGAGAAGACGTCAGAACATCATCTTCCTTGTGTATTTCTTCTGCCCAATTGAGCATATTTCCGTTGGATTCATCTTTTCCCTTCTGCTGCACCCAACCATTCCTTTTTTCTCTTTTTTCAACAATCAAACATTTTCGTTTCCTCTATTCACCTAATCCGAATTGAATCGGTGTCACTGTCTGTTGACTCTTCGGACTTGTTCCAATGCAAAAAATGCTTCTTCTTCTTCAATTTTTTTCTACTTTTGCTCTTTTCCTGCAGAAAAAAAAACTAAAGAAGTTTTACTTTTTTTAGATTCCCAGGAGGAACAAAAAAGACAAAAAACGGCCAAGGGGTGGAGAGTGAATTATAGCAAGAAACGAATTCCCTTTCTCTCCGTTTTTGTTTCTTTGTCCAGCTCTCTTTTCTCAATGTGCTCTTGAGCCCGGATTAGGAGACACTCTTGTCTTGCATTTCGAGGTCAAAATGAGTTTTTGTCAAGATAGGGGAAAAGTGAGTGACATGACGATCCCATATGTTTATATATTTCATTTTTCGTATTATACACCACCAACAATTTTCTTTTCCGAAGTTTTCGTTTCTTTTGTTTTCCCGGTTCAAGTAACCTGTCCAAAATAGTGTTGGAAAATGATCTCTGAAGAAAATTCATCTCATTCCGGACACATGAACTCACATGATTCATTAGCACATCATCATTTTTAAATGTAAACTTGATGCTCCTTCTCATGCTTTCTCGAGCTCTTAATTGAATAATTCATCTCCACTTTTCAAGATATACACTTGACTCTTTCCTTCTCCTCTCCCCTCTTCTTGTTCTTCAGAATACCTATTCCGTTTCCATTCACTCAACTAGTACATTACTTTTACGATCTGAAAACGGAGGACTTGTCGACGTGGCGTCGTGCCAGTTTTGAGAAACCTCATTTTCATGAATTCGTAATCTTCTTTGTCTTCTCTTTTCCGTTGCATGCGCCTTGAGTACGCCAAGTTCGAATCGTTAATTACTTTTTCCCGCCTTTCCATTTTCTCCTCCCCCATTCTCGCTCCCTTCTATTTTCTTCCATTCTTCCTTAATCAGCTCCATTTTGTTTCTCTGCGTCTCTTCATCTTCCACACTCTCTCCCTCACATATATCCAGCTTCTTCTAATCTGTGTTAGGACCCAGGTGCCAACACGACATGCTATTGCATAAATTAGTTCCCGATAAGAAAGAATGTTTCAAGAGAGAGTGTGAAAGCTTCTAGAGACGCAGACACCAGACAACATATCCATTTTTTGGAAAGGACGCTCGAACGGCGTCATTACTTCGTTCTCTTCTTCTTCTTCTGGTTTTTGTCTGCTAGTTGTCTCATGTTTTCCGTTCTTTTCCTCCCTCAAATCTTCTTGCAACAAGTTTTTTCGTTCTTTTTGTGACTTTCTAAATGACGTGGATTATTGTGAATGGATTATTGAGTAAGTATGAAAGTGCGGAGGCGTCAGATCATCATGATCAGGTTAGCCAGTCTCCGGATTAGTGAGACTATTGTTAATACGTCTACCTTTTATTTTGTTTGCATTCCGAAATTGATTCGCAGATATTGTATAAATTATTGTAAAATCGAATAGCTGAAGCTTACAAAACAAGTTTTTCTGAATCGAGATTTCAATTCTGAATCAGACAACTTTCAACAGTTAAAGGAAATAAAGTTATGACATTTTTAGATTGAATAGTTCTGCTTCAAATTTTGGTGTACCCCAAATATGGGCAAATCTGTAACCCAATTCTTTTCTAATTTTTTACTTGATTTCTGGGAATAAAACCCGCAACGTCCTAGAAGCACACTCTGTATGAATCCTGGAAAGAACGGAATCGTTTTCGCAAGTTCCAGTCCAAAACTTATTCGTGTCGATTTCGTTGGGGATGGCAGCTGCATTTCGTGCCTTTCCTACGGTATAAAAACATTAAATAAAAAGGACGTTTCATTATTCTCTGTGTAACCTTTCCAACCCATACCCATTTGTTAATGTACTAAATTTCAACACGGGTGTGACCCGAGTGAGCACATTCTGTTGCCACCTGCCACTAAGAATGACTCATTTCAATTCATGCTCTCTCCCTCTAATACCATCGTTTCAATTATATTTTCGTTCTCACTCCACACCTTATCACCTGCTGACCGGAAACGTTTTCAGCCCTCGAAACTATCATGTTCTCTCTAGGAAAATCTTCCTATTTCATATTTATTTCCCATAAATTGTTTGTTTTCTTCCTCTTCAATTCTCTTTTTCTCATGTGAAAACGCTCACACATATATAGACAAAATCAATGTTTGCTCCGTTCATCGAAATTGTATTTTTATTGCCACCTCCTTCTCTTTTTCATTCTTCTCGTTTACATCTGCAACATTTTCCACGTTTTGTTTCTCCTACAATATATTTTCATATCGGCAAATATAGTATGATTTCCATTTTTCTTTTTCAGTCAAACATCTGTGAGCTGAAAAAATATAGTGAATTCAGGCGCATTGAAATAGAGAATAGACATTGAAGACAAAAAAGAATCGACCCATTGTGAATTATTCATCTTCTTCGTATTCTCGCTCGTTTTTCTCAACTCTTTCTTCTTCTGCAAACAACTTTTTATTATTTTCAGTGATGGCCGAGGTTACGTCTCCTGTTGTAGACGAGAAACCATGTTTCAAAGCGAATCCACAAATTTTCAAATTAGGATTAGCACGACAACATATTCTCGCTCATGATATTGGACAAGGATCCCAGTGTAGGAATGAGCCAACGTGTCGATGTGAAGGACTTGATCTACACTTTTGGAGAAAAATGTGTAAGAACTGTGGATGTCGGATGGATGAACATGATGTGGTGCTACCGAATGAATATGATCATGCCCAAATTGTAATCGGAAGATTATTTGGAGTCAAGGAACATTTTGAGAAAGTGTTGACAAGACCAGGAATGTATAAACCATCGGATCAAAATGATACAAAAGAGAACAATATGATGTCGAGTAGATCACAACCAACTGCAGTCTATAACTACAAAATGTCGTCAAGTGATTCAGAATCTGAGAAGGATGGACCAACTGTCAAAAAGGTGAGTGAGAGAAATTCTTTACAAAGCATCAAACCTCAGTTTCATTCCAGGATAAAGTTCAGTACGCATGGGCCCCTCTCCCAGACAAAGATCTAGTTTCCCGATACATGAAATGCCTTCCAGAAGAAGAGAGACCACTAGTTGGATCAAAAGGAGAGCAGAACAGAAAATCTAGGTTGCAATTCCAGGTGAGATCATATTTTTTTGATTCCTGATCCAAAAATCATGAATTTTCAGTTGCCACTCTACGACTGCAACGTGGAGGATGCTCGTTTTGTAGAAGAAAAAGACGTGAAAACTCTTCAAAAGTTCGTTGAAAACGTCCGAAACAATGTGATTGGAGTTGGAAGAGTTGTTGAAATCGGAAAAGATTCTGATAATTATGAAGATGATTCGAACGACTTCGAAAAGTCAATGAATGCAGCTTTGAAAGGATTGAAAGTCGGTGAAACAGATTGCAAAGATTGCAGTGAAATTATGAAAAACGGAGAGATTGGAGTCGAATGTCATCATCACACGAAAACGGAAACGTACCATCCGAACTGTTTCCGTTGTGAGACATGTCGACAGTTGCTGGTTGATAATATTTATTTCTTCTACAAGGATAAATACTATTGTGGAAGACATTATGCAGATCAGTTGTATCCAAGATGTGCTGGTTGTGATGAGGTATATTTCATATCTGTTTTCCTCTTTCTAATTCAAACATTTTCAGTTAATTTTCGCCAACGAATACACATTCGCAGAGGAGAAATCGTGGCATTTCGATCATTTCGCATGTTTCAAATGTGACTTCAAGTTGGGCGGTTCTCGATATATGACTCGAGATGAGAATCCATTCTGTTTGGAATGTTATCTGAAATTGTTTGCAAAGGTAACACTATACTTCTGTCTAATGTATACAACATAACTTTGTTTTCAGACATGTGACACGTGCCAATCTAAAATAGGCCCAGATGAGAAGCGTCTAAATTATAATGAAATTCATTGGCACGCAGAAGAGAGATGTTTCCAGTGTGTTCAATGTCACATGAATCTAATCGGAAAGAAGTTTATCCTCAAAAATCATAAACTTCTATGCTCCTCTCAGTGCAAAGCCAACTACAATTCTGCTCATCCGGATGCTCAATTATAATTCTCTCTCCGATCCCGTGTTTTTCTTCATCCACGACACAGTTTTTCTTTTTCTCTTCCCTCTTCTACTCAATTCATGTCATTCCCTTTCCATTTGATCCTACTACAACTACAGCTTTTTGCGCTTTTAGTTATGATTTTTCCTCGTGTATATTCTTTGTTTCTTGTGCGGGATTTTCACTTTTTCGCGCTTCATTCGAATGTTTTTCTATCAAGCGGAAGCATAATTGTATCTTTTTCTTGTCTTTTGCGAACAGACTTTCAAGCTTTCTTGACGAAAATAAAATAGTTGAACTGACAAGAGAACCTTTTGAGTCGGAAATACAATCAAAAAATTCTAACCGTAGAGATCAAGAAAACATAGTCTATACCCCATAAGTTCGTTTCCAAAGTCTGCTTACGGAACATCTGACATACTAAAATTTCACTTTGAATAGGCGATTGCCACTTCTGTACAGTAAATTTTCGAATATTTTCCTATGTGTTTCCAAAATTTCACTTTTTACCCAAAATTCCAATTCAACACAAATTTCTATTGAAATGCATTAGATAATTGTGTGAAGTGAAAGTCTCTCGGACCATACTTATCGATGCCCGAACCGAGGGAAAATTTTGAAAACCCGGCATCAAAAAATAACTATTTTTATAGAAAATGTAAACATTTTTAATGATTTTTCATCTGAGGTAGACATGCTGGCTGCTGTAAAAACGTTTTAGTAAACTTTATTATGCAATATTGAATCGTTTGTGCCACACATAGAAATGAAGGAAACCACAACTTGGTATGACATTAATAGTTGCTAATAATCCATCATGTCTCTCGAAATCTAATCCTTCCGAACAGTCCATAGCGTTGTGTAGTCTGTTAGCAAATCTGAAAGGAAGACGACAATGCTTGCCGATTCAGAAGTTTACTCACTCTTTCTCATAAATGTAACATTTTTCTCTTTTAGTTGGATCCCATGGTTTTGCATTGAATTCGGAAATGAATCGATCTCTGTTCAAAGCTTCTTGAGGTAATTCAACCATTTTGAGAGCTACCAGTGTCGTATTATTTCCATTTCTCCATTGATTGATGAATTCAATTATTGTTTCGATTTCAAAAATTGGGTGATTCAAAAGCAAGAGTTTCCCTTTGAAACCAAGCAAATGTTCTATTTTAACCCATTCCGCCTCATCAGAAATTAGTAAATCAGATTGGAAGATATTCAGATTTGGGTCTACTCGCCCCTGAACTTTTGAAAATATTCTAACATTTTTTGTCGGATTTTCTATGTTATTGAAGAATTCTGATAGTTTTTCAGAGGTCACAGTTTCAGATACAATTTCTATGTGGGAAACTGATTTAAGACATGTCTCAGTTATGAATCCTTTCAGATCATCAATCAAATTCAAATCCAACACGAGATATTTTAAATTTCCTCTTACTAAATCCACAATGTAGTTGGTTATTTTGAATCCACTGTTAAGGATATTACTGTATAAAATACTACCGTTTTGGTTATCAACACATCTGATAAAATGTAATTGTCTTTTTTCATATTGAGACATCGAAACATACCTGAAATTGTGTTCGACTCCATCAATATTCGCTGTGAATCTTCGCCCTTTACTCCCAACACAACTTTGATCAGACTTGAATGGAATCGATATTTGATGAGTTAAAGACACAAATCTTAATCGGAAAACCGGTACCTTCGATATGTAAACATTTGTGGAAATTCCCGGATAATCAGTATGAAAACGTATTTCTTTGATTCTTTCTTTTGACTTTTTCGAGCAGAATGAGAGAGAAATCACTTCCATCGGACACATTGAACTGATAATTCGAGAATATGCGAGGTACGGTAATGAGAATAATTTCATCGTGTCTGAAAAGTGTGGAAAGCTGAAAACTATTTACAAGAGTAAAGAATAAAGAATAATAAGTAATGGAAGAAAAAGGGAATGACGAAAAGATGACTGCGTGGATCGATAACTCAGAATTCTGTGAGTCAAGAGAACAACACACAATAAATGTGCAGTTGTTACACTAGGAAGACGTGGGAAGGTCGTGCAGAACAAGGCGTGCGGCAACGATTCGGCGGACCGAGAGAAGTTTTTTGTATAGAAAATATTTATTTTATTCAGATTTCGTTCGAGTTCAGATGATTCTTCCTCATCTTCAAACTTCCATAGCCGTATCAGTATCATCATCATAATCATCTAGATCATCGTCGTCGTAGTCTTCTTCCTCTTCCTCAAGTTCTAGAATATGATCGAACATTGCAGCACGAGTCCACGTATTGAAGCAATTTTCGGCAAGAAGATTATAGACATTGCTTGTGTCACTCCATAAAATTGACTCCTGGAAATATGAAATGTGGCAAAATATACTCAATGTCTAACATACCAAGAGCTTTCTCATTTTGAACTTTTCCGCCAACTTCACAGTGTCAACCGGATTTTGTCCTTCGTAAATTCGCTTTCTGATAACAAAATCTTCATATTTCGCCAGAACTTCTTTCATTTCCCAGAACAGAACCAATTCGAGAACCTCTCCCACTACAAGACACTTGAATATACAATACTGTAACTCATGAATCTTACCATTTTCTTTATCGAATGCGAACGGAGGATGCAGAAAATTGAACAGTTTGATCAAACCAGGAAACAATTTCGATGGAACGACAATCGCAGTTTCATTTTCTAAGCGTTTTCTCAAAACTGAAGAATTGAATGCAAGAATCTGAAAATTATAACTATCTGAAAGTAGAAAAAGGAAGAACTAACTCCAGAATTCGCGAACAATTGCTGTTTTCCATCTTTCGTACGAAACTCAGCATCGAGCCATTTGTTCTTCGAATCAAAGTTGATATAAATCTTTTCTGGAACTCCAACAGCTGATTTACGAGTAATTTTCAGTTCAAGTTTATTGTATTTTCGTGCTTGTTCAAACGGATCCATTTTCCAAAGAATATCTTTTCGTGAAAAGTCTACTTCATTCATGAACTCCTTCACTGGAGTCTGTCCTTCTCCAGTAAACTTCGTCTCGACAATAGAACAGTAGTGCCATTTATACGGCTCAAAACGTTTGGAATCCCCAAATTCCAGCTCGAATTGCCCCATTGCAGTATTCAAAACTGTCCAATATCCATTCCAAGTGATACCAAGAATCTCTCCGATTCGAACACGAACTCTTTCACCAATCGCCGAATCGACAGGCAGTTCGAGAATCTTGC